>NW_027186372.1:1450139-1474563 GCF_028583685.1 Petaurus breviceps papuanus
GAAGGAAGGAAGGAAGGAAGGAAGGAAGGAAGGAAGGAAGAAGACATTATTAAGAAAACTGCCCTGACATCTGGGAAGGAGAGGCAAAATTGGCACTGAAAGAATCCACTTAACACCTCAGGAAAGAGATCCCAAAATAAAAACCCTAAGAAAAATAACAGGCAAATTTCAGAACTATTGGGTCAAGGAAAAAAGACTGTAAGTGGTCAGAAAAAAGTCAATTCAAGTGTCAGGGAGTCCCTCTCAGTATCACACAGGCCTTAACTGTTGTATCGTTAAACAACTGGAGGTCATAGAATATGATATTACAGAAGGCAAAATAACCAGGAGTACAAGCTAGCATCACCGATCCTGTGAAACTCAGCATAATATTCCAAGGGGAAAAATCAGATTTTCATAAGGAGAAGACCAGAATTAAGCAAAACAATTTGATCTCCAATATCAAGACTCAAGAGAAGCCTAAAAGGAGAAAAGAAAAAAAAAAGGGATTCAATGGAGCTGAATTGTTTAAATCCCTACATGGGAAGATTATTGTTGTAATTCTTTAAAATTGTATCACTGATAGTGCAGCTAGAAGGAATATACATAGAGAGAGGGTATCGCATAAGGTGAATTTGAGGGAATGACATAAAAATGATTAAGGGAAAAGAAAGAAGATAAACTGTGTGCAGAAGGAAAGGAGAGGTAGGACACAGAAATTACTGCACATGAAGAGGCAGGAAAGATCTATAACAGTGGACTGGAAGATGGGCAGATAGGTGGTGGGAATCACTTCAATCTTACTCTCATTAGAATTGCAAAAAAAGGGAATGATATACACAATCTGTTGAATATATAAATCTATTGTATATATTAAAATTAATTGGAAACTCAATAATCTAATCATAAAGAATGAGTGGGTTAAGAAGCAAACCATAGAAACAATAATTTCATCAAAGAGAAATATAATAATGAGAGCCTTTACCATAATTTATGGGATACAGCCTAAGAGGTATTTGGGGAAAAATTACATCTTTAAATGATTGCATAAATAAAATAGTCAAAGAGCAGATCAACAAATTGGACATGCAACTAAAAAAGCTAGAAAAAGAAAAAAATCTGAAATCCCCGATTAAACACCAAATTAGAAATTATGAAAATTAAAGGAGAGATAAATAAAATTGAAAGTAAGAAAACGACTGAACTGATGAATAAAACTAAACTTTATGGGCAGGTGGATTAGAGAAAGACATGGAAATACTTACATGGGCTGATGCTGGGTAAAATGACAATAACAGCAATGTTGGACAATGATCAGCTGTGATCGACTTAGCTCTTCTCAACAATACAATGATCCAAGACAGTTCCAGAAGACTCGTGATGAAATAAATCCACATCCAGAGAAAGGCTATGGCATCTGAATGCAGATTGAAGCAGAATATTTTCACTCCCCCCCCACCCCGGTTTTCCCATTTGTTCTATTTCTTCTTTCACAACATGAATAATGTGGAAACGTGTTTAACACAATTTCATTTGTACAACCTATATCATAATGCTTGCCTTCATGGGGGGAAAGGGGATGAAGAAAATTTGGAACCCAAAATTTTATTGAAAAATGAATTTTGAAAGCTTTCTTTATATGTAATAGGAAAAAATAAAATACTATTTATAATACTTTAAAGAGGAAATCTTTCTTACCCAACAAAGAAGTAGGAGGGGAAGAGATTAAGTAAAGGGGTGGTGGCTGACAGAAGGGAGGACAGGCAGCAGATAGAAGAAAAACATTGCTGTGGAGGGAAGGGATGAAAGGAAAGAGGACAAAGAGGAGGAAAAATAGGATGTGAGGAAAGAAGTAGTAATAATAACTGTGGAGGTGAATGGGATGACTTGTCCCATAAAACAGAAGCAGATAGCAGGGGTGATCAAAAACCAAAATCCTACAATGCCGTTTAAAAGAAACACACTTGAAGTAAAGAGACCTACACAGAGTAAAGGCAGGGGACTGTAGCAGAATCTATTATGCTTCAGCTGAAGTAAAAAAAAAAATCAGAGGTAATAATGCTGATCTCATAAAAAAACAAAAGCAAAAACAGACATAACTTCAAAACAATACTAGTCAGGGACTTCATCTGTCACCTCTATGAACTAGATAGATTTACCCTAAAAAATTAATAAGAATAAAGCTAAGGAGGTGAATAGAATCTTAGAAAAGTTAGATATGATAAATCTTTGGAGAAAATTAAATCAGAATGGAATAAAACATATCTTTTTCTCAGCAGCACATGGTACCTACACAAAAAAAAAACAAACATGTATTAGGGAATAAAAATGAGAACATCAAATGTGGAAAATCAGAAATACTAAATGCATTATTTTCAAATCATAATGCAATAAAAATTACCTTCAATAAAGGGTAATGGAAAGGTTGGTTAAAAATCAATTAGAAACTAAATAATCTAATCCTAAAGCATAAGCAAGTTAAAGAACAAATTATAGAAAGAAATCTATAATTTCTCTATTATATATAATATGAATCTATAAGACCCCATAGTTTTTTGATGGATGTGGATTTCATCATGAGTCTTTTGGAACTGTCTTGGATCATTCTATTGTGGAGAAGAGCTAAGTAGATCATAGGTGATCATTGCCCAACTTTGCTGTTACTGTCATTTTACCCGGTATCAGCCCATGTAAGTATTTCCATATTTTTCTCTAATCCACCTGCCCATAAAGTCAATTTTATTCATCAGTTTAGTAGTTTTCTTATTGTTTAACTCATTCATTTTTTAATATTAGATTATTTAGTTTCCAATTGTTTTTAGTCTATCTTTTCATGACCCTTTATTGCATATATTTTTTATTGCATCATAATCTGAAAAAGATGCATTTAATATTAGTGTCTTTCTGAATTGGATTGTGAGATTTTTATACCCTTGTACATGGTCATTTTTGTGTATGTGCCATGGACTGCTGAGAAAAAGATGTATTCCTTTTTATCCCCATTTATTTTTCTATAGAGGTCTAGCATATCTAACTTTTCTAAAATTCTATTTACCTCCTTAACTTCTTTGTCATTCTTTTTTGTTTTGTTTTGTTTTTATAGTTTGATTTATCTACTTCTGAGAGGGGGAGATTTAGGTTCCCCACTAGTATAGTTTTGCTGTCTATATCTTCCTATAACTCCCTTAACTTCTCCTCTAAGAATCTGAATGTTATACCACTTGATGCATACATGTTTAATAATGATATTACTTTATTGACAATGGTGCCTTTTAGCAGGATATAGTTGTCTTCCTTATCTCATTAGATAAGAGCTACTTTTGCTTTGTTGCAAATTAGGATTGCTACCTCTGCTTTTTTTAACCCCAGATGAAGCGTAATATATTCTGCTCTGACCTTTTACCTTTACCCTGTGTCTATCACTCTGTTTCAATTGTTTTTCTTGTAAGCAACATATTGTAGGTTTATTATTTTTAATCCATTCTGATATCTGCTTTCATTTTATGGGAGACTTCATTGCATTCACCCATTCAATTATATTTACTATTTATGTCTTTCTCTCCATCCTATCCCCCCAACCATTTCTAATTTTCCTTTCTCCTTTCCCCCCTTACTAGAATTTTGCTTTTCATTGCTCACTCCCTTAATCTGTCCTCCTTTCTATCAACCCACCTAGCTTTTCTTTCCCTTTTCCCTTACTACTGCTTTCGTCCTTTCTATCCCTCCCTCTCTTTTCTTTCTCCTTTCTCCTCATTTGCCTATAGAGCAAATTTGATTTCTTCACCTAACTGAGTATGCCATTATTGCCTAGAGCCAAATCCTATGAGAGTAAAGTTCAAACAATTCCCATCACCCTCTCTTCTTTCCCTCTACTGTAATACGTCTTTGTGGCTTTTCATGTGTTGTAATTTAGCCTTTTCTTCCCCTTCCTTTTCTATTTTCCCATTACAATCTTTTTTCAGGACTTATTTTTTTTCCTCATCACATCAAAATCAGCTTAAATCCACCCCCTCTGCCTAAATATTTCCTTTCTATATGATGTAATAAAGACACATTTCTCAAGAGTTGTATCATCTTCCCATGTAGGGATATAAACAGATTAAATACAATTTATCTCCCCACCCCCAACCTTTCTTATTTACCTTTTTGTGCTTCTCTTGAGTCTTGCACTTGAAGGTGAAATTTTCTATTAAACTCTGGTGTTTTCATCAGGAAAGTCTGGAAGTCCCCTGTTTCATTGATTGTCCATCTCCTCCCCTAAAATTTTGTGCTCAATTTTGCTCATCAATTGATCCTTGTCTGTAATCCAAGTTCCTTTCCTTATGGAATATCATATTCTAATCTCTCTGATCTTTTAATGTAGAAGATGCAAGGTCCAGCATAATCCTCCCTGTGAATCTCTGATATTTGAATTGTTTCTTTCTGATTGGTTACAGTAATTTCTCCTTGATCTGAAAATTCTTGAATTTAGCTAAATATTTCTTGGCATTTTCAATTTATTGTCCTTTCAGGAGGTGATCAGTGAATTTTTCCAGTGACTATTTTACCTTCTGGATTTTGGACCTCAGGACAGTTTTCTTTGATGACTTCTTGAAAGATGCTGTCCAGGCTCTTTTTTATATCATAGTTCTCAGGTAGACTAATAATTCTTAAATTATCTCTCTGGATCTATTTTCCGGGTCAGTTTTTTTCCATGAGGTAATTTCCTTTTTTTTCTATTTTTTTCATTATTTCAATTTTGTTTGACTGACTCTTGATGCTTCATAGTGTCATTAGCTTCCACTTGGCCAATTCTAATTTTTAACAAATTGTTTTCTTCATTTAGCTTTTGTACCTCCTTTCTCATTTGGCCAATTCTACTTTTAAGAGTTATTTTCTTCAGTAGACATTTTTTTTTCTATTTTGTCAATTATGTTTTAAAATTTTTCTTCTACCTCTCTTACTTGCCTTTTACATTCCTTCTTGGACTCTACCAAGAAGTCTTTTGGGTCTTAAGACAAGTTCATATTCCCCTTCAATATTTTGGATGTGGGGATATTGACCATGTTGTCCTCTCCTAAATTTGTGTTTTGATCTTCCCTGTCACGAAGATATTTCTCTGTGGTCGCTGATTTTTTTTTATCATTCTTGCTCATGTTGTTTGTCTTTTAAATTTAATATCTGCTTCTGCAGCCCAGGGAACACTGTCCCCAACTTCTTATTCTGGGGGCTAGAGGCATGATTACTGGTTTTCTGTGTTGGAACCTCAGGTGCTGGCAACTGAAGGTTGTTGGCGTCTGTTAGTTTACCTGGTGCTGAGTTGGAGGTGGTGTGTACCTGGTGTTGGCACCTGCCTTCTTCGCCACCTTGGGACTCAGGATCTCCCTCTGGTCTGCTGAGATGGGACTTGGTGGTGTCTTGCTGGGACACCCCCCATCCTGTACTGGTCCCCTTCAAACACAGCAAGAGGGACCTTTCCTGTAAATCCTCCTAGCCTCCTAAACTAAAAGATTGGCATGCTCCATCTTTCTGCTGCCTCTACTATTCCAGGATTTTTCCTGGGGCAATACTCTCTGAGTTTTTTGAAGATCAACAAGGGAGGGTAAGATTAATTTACTGCTTACTCCACCATCTTGGCTCCCAGACTTACAAACATTCAGTCTGTGGGCTGATAGCCCCAGGAGTTGTTGCTGTCACTGCCCCTTTCTATGCAGGAATGTGCTTCTCTCTCACTCAGTCCTGACAGACCCCCCCCCCCCTCCAGTAGACCCCTGCCAACCAGAAGCTGAGAAATCTGGGAAAAGCATCTTCTGCCAGTGATTCGGTCTGCTGGGGTCTACTCCAGCCCTGCTACAGTCAAATATGGGATGGTGCAACCCATGTACTGAAATGTGTTCCCTTCCAGCCCAGCACAACAGATCCTGCCTGTCAACCATCCAGGCTTTTATTGGCTGGAAATCTGCCATCCTTTGTCTCCTTGTAGATTCTGCCATTCCAGAATTTGTTCAGATTCACTTTCTAGAGCTATCAGATGTAATTAATGGAAGAGCTCAGGTGAGTCCCTGCTTTCACTCTGCCATCTTGACCCTTCCTCCTAGTCTATTTTTAAGGTTACCTTCTTAAGAATATTTGGGGGTATTATTTTCAAACTATTGACTTATTTTTCATTATTTCTTGCATCATTCTTATTTCTTTTCCCAATTTTTCCTATATGTCCCTTACTTGATTTTCAAAATCCTTTTTGAGCTCTTTCATGGCCTGCAACCAATTCATCTTTTTCTTGGAGGCTTTTAATGTAGGATCTTGGACTTTATTGCCTTCTTCTCATTGTATTATTTGATCTTCTTTGTCACCAAAGTAAGATTCTATAGTCTGATTTTTCCCATTGTTTGTTCATTTTCCCAGTCAGTTACTTTATTTTTTACCTCTTTGTTAAGATACAACTCTGTTTCCAGTCTAGAGGGTGTACTATCCCTAGCTTCAGGGTTTTTTTGCAGAGATACTCTATTTTCAGAGATACTTCTAGGGACTTGTAATTTTCAGATCTTCCAATGTGGTATGATAAACAGAGAGGTGTTTATGCCTCTCCTGGCCTGTGCTCTGGTCTCTGAGTGTTCACAAGCACTTTTTTTTTGTCTTGGAATTGTGAGGAAGATTCCCTCTTCACTGCTGCTACAAACTCCACCATGCCAACATTCCTCCTAGCCCCAGGACTGTCACCTGGGACTATGACCTATATCCAATCATTAGCAAAACAAGACAATCCTGCCTTAGCACCAGCAAAAAGATCCTTGAAATCCCTCTTTGATCAGCCATTCTTTCCACCCACTGTTGGTTGAGGGATCTGAAAGCAGTTTCTGCACTGCTGCTGCTGCTGCTACTGCTACCCTGGGTCTAAGGTGTGACCACATTCTTCTCTCACCCAGGTCTGACAGACCTTTCGTACTGACCTGCTAAGCTGTCTTTGGCATTTGTGGGTTGAATAGTCTGGAAACTGATACAGTTGCCTGTGATTCAATCCCCTGAGGTCTGCTCTGGCCTCATCTGTGCTTGGATGAACCATGCTGCAGTGTGCTCCTCTCCCAGCCTCCTGCAACAGACCTTTCCTATCAGCCTTCCAGATTGTATTAGGCTGGGAAATGTTTTCTGTCATTTATTGTGCTCTTGCTGCTCTAGAATTTGTTGAGAGTCATTTTTGCAGGTATTTGGATAGGTTTGTGGGAGAGCTCCTATCTCTGACTTTATGATCAGACATAGAGTCATTACTATTCATCTCTATGGTATAGTCTGCATCAAAGACATAAGAAATTATCCATCAGAATTCAGTATACACTACATTCCCAAGAATTTGTATAATAGACAAATAATCAGATTGATTTTGTGTCTTCTTTTAATTGGTCCTTTTTACAGTTATATGATTTTGTCCTGTGACTACTTCAGTCAAGATTCTTTGTGAACTTATTTCAGAAATTCAGCTGGCTTATAATGAATTAAGTTTTGAATTTTGGTTCTTCTTTTAAACTCTATTCTCTTCTTGTCTCATGAATATCTACTGTCTTTGACAGATGTAGGTGAATATCAGAAAGTCAGGTGTAGTATCTTTATACCACCAAGCTATGCTTCAAGGATTTCTGTTTAGTATCCAAAGAAGTCTGGTCCACAATCTTTGCCTTGCAAGTGGGGTCATACAATGAACATTTTTTTAGTCAGAGAAAAGAAGGGGCAGCTGATGCTGGTCTCACATTCCAATGTCCAACCAATCATATTATCTGCTATGACTCAGCTTCGTGACTGGTCATAACTTGTTTCCCACCAAGAAGTCCTATTCTTTGTTATGTACATCCAAAAAACAAACATCTTTAAAGAGTGTAGTTATTCCCCACCTTGGAGTCTTAACTTTACTGGAAAAGCTGAGATATTATTTATTGGTAAATTTGCACTTTACCAATAAATTGATCTTGCTCAATCTACTTTAATTTCAACTGTTGCAATACAACAAATATCAAACATAGAAATAGCCATTCAAGTAATTTGACTTCTCAGGGCCCCATCTTTATTTCTTAACCACAAGAAACCTAGGTCCTCCTAATTATTTTTGCTATTCTACTATATTTAACATATATTTCCACAGACTTCCCATCCTATTTGGGGTAATGTAAGCAAGGGTGATTATGTCTACATTCCCAAAGCTAATGATAAACAAGGCACTGATTTGGTAAACTTGTTGAAGGATAGTGTCTGAGGTAAAATGAGAAGAAATTCCAACACTTTGGAGAAAGAAAACCCAGGAAGAGATTAGATATTTAAGGCTATTTATTTGTGAAAATAAACACAGAGCACACTGCCTTTTCTTAAAATATTCAAACAAAAAGTATCAGTAACTATCAACTTTCTTGTGCTAGGTGAGGAGAAAATGTATGTACCATGTATAGCATGTACCATGCCTTAGAAGTAACGGCAGTGCATAGGCTGGCAACCAAGGAGTCAGCACCGACCATAGTGCTTAAATTGAAGAATGGATACATCGGGCCTGAAAGAAAAGGGGAAAGATAATTCATTTTTATGTGAAAATAATTCCTTTCTGTTTTCTTGTAAACATTAAAACTCTTTCATGTATACTTATACATAAGTGAATGGAGATGGCATGACTAATTGAACCTTGAAGGAGATTAAGGATTCAGCTCTTAAGGTTAAGGTGAAGAAAGAATGCTCTTCCCACCTTGTCATGGGGACAGTGCACAGGCACAGAGATGGGAAATGACTGTTTCATTTGAGATTCATAGATCCAACAGAGAAGTTGATTCCCTAATCTTTAAAATGTCTTTAAGCCACAGACCAACTGAAGATGACCAAATATTTGTGAAAATAATATGAATTATTGAAGGGAATTGTTTGATGTAAATTGAGAAGAAATTCCCACACTCTGGAGAAAGAACACCCTGGAAGAAAAACTTTTGAGCAAAAGGCAACAGAAACCAAAGCCCAAATTCAAATCAGACACTTAGAATTAGCTGAGATCTATCAGACTTTTGGTTAAAAATGATATATCTATAATCTATGTAACTACATGGTTACCTTAGGACATAGAAGCTTTCCCCTCAAGAACTTTTCAAGAACTCATGGTCTTTATAAATGGTTTTATTTCCCCCAAAACCAAACTCCCACATTTTACCCATTACTCTATCTGAATTTTGTTTGTATTTATCATACATGTTGGACAAACTTCCCACCAAGAGAATTCATTGGGGGTGAAGAATGATTCCATTTTTTTCTTTGGTATACTTAGGCTCTAGCACATTCCCAGGTACATAGTGGACACTTTAAATGACTTGCTAGTGAAAAGGACAGAACCACGAAGATGTAACAGGTAATCATTTCAACTCCACCCTGTTCTCCTCCAAACAACTGTCAAATAATGCCTCAAATTGAATCCTGCAGCATCAGAACCAACAAAAGGTGGGAGTGAAACAAGTTTCTAACACAAGACAACTTAGGAGATCGACAGGAAAGGTCTTTCTCACTTGTGTGGGGGTCACCTCAGAAAAGCAAAACAGGCAGCCCAGGTCCTGTCTTGGGGGTGTCTGATGCAGCTTACAGATGGTAGAGGATTAAACAAGTGATCAGAAGGAAATTATAGGGGACCCTTTGCTGACACTTACTGTAGGACATTATTGCATTGTCTCTACACAATTCAGGGTCATGTTCCCCAGAGGAAAGGGAAAACTAGTGGACAGAAGTGCTTATGCTTGCTCACAGCAGAGCAGGGGCACGTGTTGAAGGTTCAGGGTATAGAGGACTGCTATCTCTTGCAACCATAGGAGAGCACAACCCAAGTTGCATTCATGAGCCAAATGGACTAAGATTGCTCATGGCCACAGGGGAACAAGTGCACTCTTTTAGGCTAAAGGATTTAGAAGAGTCTTTGTAGAAGGTTTACTGGCCAGAACAGAAGCCAGGAGAGCAGTGACCACACGTTGATTTAGATCAGGCCTTCACAAGATCCACCCTACAGGACTCTTGCAGTCCACCAAAGAGGCCCACGGGCATTATTTTGTGCAGGCTTGTTTTATATCCTCTACATTATTCACAGGCTGCCCAAAATCCTTTCACAGGCTACAGATTGTAGAGGTCTATTTTAGATCATACCATACCATCTTGGAAAAATTGAAAATTTCCAGACACCCAAAATTAACCATAAAAACAGTTAACAACAAAAGCAAAGTGGCAGGATAGAAAGTTAAAGCATAAAAATCATCATCATGTGTATATATATATGACCAAAAAATTCCACAAGAAGAGATAGAAAGATAAATTCAATTTAAAATAGCTGTAGACAATTTAAAATAGCTGAGAGTTTGCCTGCCAAGAGAACCTGAGGAACTATATGGACACAATTACAAATTATATTTCATACAAATAAAGTCAGATTAAACAATCGGGGAAATACTAAGTGCTCACTGATAGACTGAGTCAATATAATAAGTATGGCAATTATACCTAAATAAGCTTACTTAGTGCAATATCTAAAAAATAACCAATAAAAGTTATTTTATAGAGCTAGACAAAGTAATAAGAAAATTCAAGAATATCAAGAAAATGAATGAAAAAAATGAAGGAAGATGTATCAGCAGTATCATATCTCAAACAGTACTACAAAGTGGTAATAATCAAAATAATCTGGTACTGACTAAGAAATAGAAGGGTGCATTAGTGAAATGCACAATACACAATAGTAAATTATCATATAATTTAATTTTTTTAAAATGCAAAGATCTTTTTGGACAAGGACTCATTTGTCAAAAACTACTGGGAAAACAAGAAAGCACTTTGGCAAAAACTAAGTGGAAACCAGCATCTCCGACATATGCTAAGATATGGTCAAAATGAGTACATGTTTAAAAATAAAGGGTGATATAAACAAATTAGGATATCATGTAATACTTTATAAGTAAAATCTATGGATAAAGGAAGGGCTTATGACCAAACAAGTGATATATAGCATTATGGGATAGAAAATGCACAATTTGATTACATTAAATTAAAAACTTTTTGCACAAACAAAACAAATCCAATGAAGATTAAAAGGAAAGCAAGAAACTGAGAATTTTTCCCCAAATTTCTCCAATATATAGAGAAGTGACTCAAATTTATAAGATTACAAGTCACTCGCCATTGATAAATGGTCAAAGGAGATGAATTAGGAAGTTTTCAGAAGAAATCAAAGCTATCTATTGTGAAATACATGAAAAATATGTGAAAATTTTTATGAAATATATAAAAAATGCTTTAAATTGCTATTGATTAAAGAAATGCAAATTAAAATAATTCTGAGTTACCACCTCTCACTTATCAGATTGGCTAGTATGAAAGAAAAGATGAAGAACAAATGTTGGAGGGGGTGTGAAAAATTAGGACACAAATGCAGTATTGATGGTCAATTGTGAACTGATCCAACCATTTTGGAGAGCAATTTGGAACAATTTCCAAAGGGTTATAAAATTACCCATACTCTTTGAACCAGAAAGATACCTAGTAAGTCTTTATCCCATAACGATCAAAGAAAAAGGAAAAAGACCTCTTCATATAAAAATATTTATAACAGCTCTTTTAGTGTGACAAAGCTTTGGAAACAAAACAGAAGCTTATCAACTTGGATTGACTAATCAAGTTGTGTTATATATAGTTGGGATGGAATACTATTGTGATATAATACATGATCAGGATGTTTTTAAAAAAAACTGGGAAAACTTAAATGAATAGATGGAAAGTGAAGTGAGCAGAGCCAGGAAATAATTTTACACAGTAAAAGCAATATCATATCATGGTCAACTGTGAATGACTTAGCTATTTTCATCAAAACAATGATCTAAGACAATTCCAAAGAACTTATGAAGAAAACTGTTATCCACTTTCAGAGAAAGAATGGATGGAATCTGAATGCATATTGGATCATATTTCTAAATTTTTCTTTATTTTTCTTTTGTGTTTTTTTGGTCTCTCTTTTGAAACAGATAATATGGAGCTATGTTTTATATGACTGTATATGGTATATGATGTATATCAAACTCCTTGCCTTTTAAAGAAGGTGTTAGGGAGGGATAGAAGGAGACAATTTGAAACTCGAAAAATAAAGGACATGAATATTAAAAATTGTTTTTACAAGTTATTGAGAAAAATAAAACCAAAGCTTTTTAAGAATGTTAAAAAATGAAATTTCTTTGAGAATTAAACTGAATGGAAATGAAATAACAACATGCATTGACATTGGTTTCTGGGAATGCTTTTGTTATAGTTAGGAAGAGTCAGAATATTGCTTTATATACTTACCTCATTGCACTGCAAAACATACATTCATTTTGATATGTTTTGCCATTCTTGGCACAGATAGGATTATACTCTTGGGTGCAGTGGTATTGTGGTTTGTTTAAATACTGGATACATTCAGGCTGCCAAAATCACAAAGATATGTAGTTTACATCAGATATAATTTATACAAAGAATCCTGTGACTTGAGGATGCACCATGTTAGAGCCAGAATAACAATACATTGAAATCTCAAGGCATTTTTGTGCCTCTGGAAAAGGGAAATGCAGGACTATGAGGGTAAAAGCTTATGGTACCTTATGGGTTCATATGCAGGACTATGTTTTCAAAAAGAAAAAAAATCAGAAATAGAATGAGTTTGAGGGTTATATATGGAAACCAAAGGCTTTCTTTCAACACAGCCAGCAAGTCATTTTGAGATTCCAAATACTGCCCATTCTTTAGAGACTGGCTAAGTCCCACATCCTCCCTGAAAGCCTTCCCATTGGTCTCTAGCTACAACTCATCTCACCTTTTCCTGAATCCCTAGAGTAATCTAGGTTTCCTCAATTGAACTTTGTGCTTGGAAATACACTGTAATTTTTTTTTTTTAATTTACCTAACAAGCAGATGTCTTGTCCCCGTTCCCCTGCCAGACTGTAAGATAACATGAACTAGCCTTAGAATTGAAAAGTCTTGCAAGAACCCCTTTATCTTATATGAAGAAAATAAGATCCAGAGAAACCTGCCATTTGAACTCCACTCCTCTGAATTTAAATCAACCCTGCTTTCGACTGCACCATGATGTTACCTGTGCTTTCTATACACTCCCACATGTGGTACACCCACATAACTCACTTAAAACTAAAACAGCAAAAGGTATAATTCTCTGAGGAAGAAGGGCATATTAAAAATATTCAGGATTTGGGGTGGCCAGGTGGCTCAGCAAGTAAGAGCACCGGCTCCAGTGTCGGGATGACCTGGGGTTCAAATCCGGGCTCAGATACTTAGCACCACACCCAGAAATAACTGTGTAAAATGTAAAATGGCAGTGTAACCTTGAGCAAGTTACTTAACCCTGACTGCTTTAAAAAATATTCAGGATTTGAACAATCAATATCTTTTAAAACAATTAAATGTTACTATAATTAAAGAGCTCAGGTCATAGCACTAAACTTCAGTTATAGAGTGAGAAAAACTTACCAGATCTGTTTGATTTTTCTTTCTAAAACCTGAAAGAAAAGTAAAGATGCAACTGATTATATTTATACGTTGGGATGAAGTCACTTCATCTTTAGGTGGAACGAGACTAATAATATGCTTTTTCAATACTCCGGATCCTAGAATAGATGCAGGGAGCCTAAAATTGGTTGGATTTATGTGTAATCATTGTCTAAAACCTACCACAACCAGCAGGCAATGAAAGATATGACAAAGTGGGGCCTATGGTCATCCTGAAATATCTGGGACATAGGAGATCTCTGGGTAAATTGTGCTTTAGAATGAGTTTTGTAAAAAAAAAAAAAAGAAGAAATAAAATTTTCATCTAGGAAGATGCTGTTGTACTAATAATTTCTTTTGATTCAAAGCCAAAGAAAATCTAGAATACTCATAACTACTAACTAATATGCTATTTTAGGAGTTATTTTTTTCATTGACTCAGAGATCATTAGAGTGGGGAGGGAGCCTAAAGATCATATCATTCTGTCTCCCAATTTTATATAAGGGGTAACTGAGGCCTAGTATTGAATTTGCCCCAAGTTATAGCAAGCGAATAGCAAAGTAAAGGCAAAATTGCTGACATTCAATCCCATGCTCTTTCTGTCACACAGCATTGCCATCACTTTATGTAAGGTATCAAATACATTAAATTCACAAATTCAGCAAATCACAATTTTAAAAAAAAAGTTTCCCAATTTGATTTGCACATTTAGAACTCCCCAAAAAGAAAGGAACAACCTATTCCAAGCAGCAGGTAGCACTAGTACTTCAAAGTAGCTTCTGAAAGATTACTTGATTTCCACCAATGACTTAGAAATTTACTAACCTGAGGAAACAGTCAGTATCAAGAAGAAAAGCCCAAAGAGGGCCTTCCTTATCAGTTGGAAGCAGATCATTCAGTCTCTGAGGAGTCCCTGGACTGGGTTTTCTGTTAGAAAATGAATAAATAGATAAATGTGTGTATGTGTATATATATACGTATATATATATACACATTGTTAATCATTAAATATAATATTTTTGACCAGAGTTTGAATTGATCAAGCAGACTGCTTTGCTTTGTTTTAAAAATAGCTTTTCCTGTGTTAGCAACTCCAGAGACCAGATAAGGCTGAAAGTGGAATTTCCCCTTATCTTGGGACATACTCCATATGGGAGGAAAACAGAGATATCCTGAGATCATAAATTCCAAACAACCCTGCTTTGTTTTTGCTCTCTGAATAAACTCAGAGAATGCCTCTTCTTATGTCAGCAAAGCCTAATGAGGCTTACTTTGTGGCCATTAAGGATGAGACCCTTAATTCGAGGCATTAACTTGAGTAATGGGACTTTTTCTTAATATTTTTAGTATATATACTATGTTGTGGAATATTAATGGTAAAGAAAACACAGATTTCCTGAGTCATAGTTTCAATTGACATTTTGTCAGTTCTTATGTTATTGTATTTGTCATCTATTCAATTAAGAAAATTCCTTTCTCATACAATGATTAAATATCTATGGATATCATAAATTTGTTTGACACAACCCTGAAAGGGGATGGTTCTAAAATGTATTGAAGTTTTCTGATTTCTTTTTTCAGTCAGTCAGACTTAGTCTGACTCCTTGTACAAGCTTGCCAATTTTCAGGGAATAAAATAAAATATCTGTATATCAGTAGTTTATCTCCTTTAACCAAACTTATTATGTTAACTATGTATGTATCTATGTATCTATTTATGTATACACTGTATCTCACCAACAAAATGGGACATTTGTCCAGGCCTCCCATATGTGGAGGTCTATAAAAATTAAATTATTTACTCTTTCACTTCCCATACTCAAAATGTTATGATTTGAAAGCCTATTCTCCCCACCCCAACTCAGACCAAGAGCTTAAAGCCAGCACAAATCATAACTATAACACAAATCAATTATAACAAATCATAAGAAAGAATTGTGGAAATGGGCAACTTTCCCAATACAATATGCTCTCAGCTCTCTTGAAGAGGGAGGCACTTTAAAACTGTATGTGTACACCCTCATCAGCCCCTGATCAGCACTGACATTTCTCCTTGAGAAATACAACCCTGACAATTTTTCAGAAGAATTAGATTCAGGCAGATGTCTAACCAGGAAGAACAGAGCAGAATCGGAGGGAAGAGGCATAGTCTCAATTGCAGTCTCTGAGTAACCTACCTCCAAAGGGTGAAGAGATGAGCAAGAACTTGAAACCCTCTCTCTCTTCCCTGTGTGGCGCCTAAATACTCTTAGCCAGTCTCAGCGTCTCCTCTTCAGGGATGAGCAAGGAAGGAGGTCAGGCTGTTGTCAAGGGGACGGAGGGGTGAAGGGTAGAGAGCGCTGAGGCAACAAGTGCTCTACCCTCCGATTAGAGATTATCTCTTCATTTGAGACTTTGACTTTATAAACATTTATACCTCAATAGGAGGGGGAAGGAACAGGAAAAAGGGAAGAAGGGGCCTAGGGGGAAGCATGACATGTATAAGGAAAAAGGTGTAAATAGAAGCTGAGCGGGGTGAGGGAGGAGCAGTCTACAGAAGGGCTCAGGAAAGAGGTAAAGGTATCTGGGAACAGAGAAAAAGGGAAGAGAACAGTGAAAAATAGGCCCAGAGAAGCAGTGAAACCAACTGGGGCCCCTTCTATTTGTTTTCAATTCTGACTCATGTAGCAAAGAAATGACATCCTGAGGGAGACAACAAGGATTATGGAGGTCTGTTATTGTTTGTCCTTACCTCTCAAAGAAGACCAATAATATCACTAGGTAAAATCTTGACTTGTGTGTGATTTGGATTTAAATGAGAACAAGCTGCACAAAGTCATTAAACTCACTCTCTCCTCCAGTCATTGGAGTCCAGTAGCAAGACAAAAATCAAGATTACAATGGATAAGCCACTATGTAATGGGTGATTTTGGCCCTTCTAAATTAACATATTTCCCAGGTTTCAGTTCTTCTTGGGTCATGCCAATTCAATGACTAATGACTAGGTAAGAATGGAGAGAAACAGAATAATTTACCATGAAAAAACTATCAAACCCTCACAGTTTCGGAATAGAACAGAAGACAATTGACATTTGTACTCATTCTAAACCATCAAAATCTAAACAATAAGTCACTAAGGCTTGGACTGAGAGCTATTATTGCCCATTCAGTGAAAGCCAAAGTGATTTGGCTTTCAAGGCATAGTCAAGTAGTTTCATTTAAAACACAGTAGACATTTATATATTTGAATATTTGATTTTAAAAATTTGAATTCCAGATTCATTTCTTTCCTCCCTTGTCACGCACCACCACGGGGAAGATAAGCAGTTCAGGATAGGTTGTACATGTGTGGCTAAGGCAAAACAATAACATAGTACATATATTGTAAAAGACTAACCATAGTTCCCTCCTTCCTATCCCACCTCCCACCTGCTCCACTCTCCACCTTGATCCTGTCCCTCCTCAAAAGTGGGTGCCTCCAACTTCTCTCCCCCCCAGCTCACCCTCCTTTCCGTCATGCCCCCTCTCATTCCCTTCCCCCCCACTCTCCTGGAGGGTGAGATCCCCTATTTAGTGTGTATTTCATTCCCTTCTAAAGCCAAATTCAATGGGAATAAAGTTGACCCATTCCCTTTTGCCTTCCTCCTCTTCGCCTCCATTGTAACCATTTTCCAATGCCTCTTCTATATGAGATAGTTTACCCCATTCTGTCTCTCCCCATCTCTTCTCATTATATTTCTCTCTCACCTCTTAATTTCACCTTTTAAGTATCATCCCTTCCTGTTAAATTGGTCCTGTGCCCTCTATCTTTGTATACGTGTACACATATATGCACACATTCACATATGTATTCATATGCCCATATACCCTCCTATATATACATATATATGTATTATGTATGTGTATGTGTGTGTGTGTATATATATATGTATATATGATTTCTATTCCCTTCAACTATTTTCATACTGAAAAAAGTTTCATGAGTTACAATTATCATTTTTCCATGTAGGGATGTAAACAGTTTGATTTTGATAAGTTCCTTATGATTTATTTTCCCTATTTACCTTCTCATGCTTTCCTTGCTTCTTGTATCTGAATGTCAAATTTTTTATTTAACTCTGGTTTTTTCATCAAGAATGCTTGAAAATCCTCTATTTCATTGAATGACCATATTTTCCCCTGAAACATGATACTCAATTTTGCTGGGTAAGTGATTCTTGATTTTAATCCCAGCTCCTTTGGCTTCCAGATTATCATATTACAAGCCTTTTGATCCCTCAATGTAGAGGCTGCCATATGCTATCTTATCCTGATTGTGTTTCCGTGATTTTCATATTGTTTCTTCTTGGCTACTTGTAATATTTTATCCTTGATCTGGGAACTCTGGAACCTGGCTATAATATTTCTAGAAGTTTTGGGGGGGATCATTTTCAGCAAGTGATTGGTGGATTATTTCAACCTCTATTTTGCCCTGTTGTTCTAAAACATTAGGGCAATTTTCCTTGAGAATTTCTTGAAGAATGATTTCTAGGGTCTTTTTTTGGTCATGATTTTCAGGTATTTCAATGATTTTGAAATTATCTCTCCTGGATCTATTTTCCAGGTCAGTGGTTTTTCCAATAAGATATTTCACATTGCCTTCTATTTTTTTTTTCATTTGGAGCTATTTCACAGTATCTTGATTTCTCATAAAGTCACTACCTTCCATTTGCTCCAATCTAATTGTGAAGGAATTATTCTCTTCTGTGAACTTTAGAGATTCATTTTCCATCTGGCAAATTTAGTTTTTTAAGGCATTTTTCTCCTCATTGGCTTTTTCAGCCTCTTTTGTCATCTGAGTTAGTTTATTTTTAAAGTGTTATTGTCTTCAATCAAGTCGTTAACTTTCTTTTCATGACTTTCTTGCATCATTCTCATTTCTCTTCCCAATTTTTCCTCCACTTCTCTTATTTGGTCTTCAAAATCCTTCTTAAGCTTCTCTATAGCCTGTAACCAGTTCATATTTTTCTTGGAAGCTTGGAGGGAATTCTGACTTTTTTGTCTTCCTGCCATTCCATGCTTTGATTCTTTTTGTCCCCAAAAAAGGCAACTAAAGTTGGATTTCTGTGCTTACATTGCTTGCTCATGTTGCCATTCAATTACTTGACTTTTGAACTTTTTTGCCATAGTAGAACTCTGCTTCCAGAGAGGAGAACTTTGTCCAAAATCACTGGGCTTTTTGGCAGCTGCTGGAGCTGTTAGTTATGTGCCCTCTCTGTAGCCCCCACAAGCTCTGGCCCATTGGCCACACACTTCAGGACCTCCACCTTACACAGCAATCCAGATTCAAGGAGTTTAAAGTAAGAGTGATTACCCTCTGAATGGTTGCTTGTTCCCCCATCAATCTGCAGCCCAGGAGCTCTAAAGCAGGCACTTGGAGGCAGCTGCATGGCCGCTAAGCCTCAGCTGCTTCTCCCTCTGGGGGCAGAGGCTGGACCACACTCCCATACACCCTGTTCCCAAAGTACAAACTGACCTTTTACTTTGCCATTACCATTTATGGGTTGATAATTCTGGAAACTGCTCAAGCTTCTTGTGATCCACTCTCCCAAAATCCCTCCAGCCAGGGCTGGTTGGGGCCACCCTGAGGATAAAACTATGGGCTCTTGTGGGGCTGGGCTCTGTTCCCTGCACACTATGATGGACCCTTCCTTTCTGCCTGCCGGGCTGCCTTCAGTGGGAGATTTGTTTTTCTCTGTTGCTTTGTGGGTTCTGTAGCTCTAAAATTTGTTTAGAGTCATATTTTATAGATATTTCAGGTGCTTATGGGGGGAGCCCACAGAGTATTACTGCTTCTGTACTGCCAATTTGGCTCCACCCCTCTATTTGTAATTTTAAATAAGTTTTTTGTCACTAATGAACCTGAAATACTATAGCAATGATTACTACACAATATAAACTGAAAATAAAACAAATTAACCTGTACTTTACATTTGAGAAGAGTCGTGGCTGTTAGTAATATGTAGAACTGCCAATGATTTGTGTGGGTTTACTTTATATCCTGCAACTGGGTGAATTATTTACTATTTCAAGTAGTTTTTTACTTGATTCCCTAGGATTCTCTAAGTATATCATCATATCATCTGCAAAGAGTGATATCTTAGTTTCTTCATTACCAATTCTAATTCCTTGTCCCCATTTAATTTTCTCCAGAGCACTACAATATCTATCTTCTCTAAGTTTCTCTTTACCTCCTTAACTTCTTTATTTTTCATTTTGAGGTTGGAGTTATTAAGTTCAGAGAGGGGGAGGTTGAGATCCCCTACTAGTACAGTTTTGCTGTCTATTTCTTCCTGTAACTCCCTTAACTTCTCTAGGAAATCAGATGCTATACCACTTGGTGCATATATATTTAGTAATGATATTACTTCATTGGTATGGTGTCTTTTAGTAGGACATGGTTTCCTTCCTTATCCCTTTTAATTAGATCTATTTTTTCTTTTGCCTTGCTTGAGATTAGGATTGTTACTCCTGATTTTTTTTTTTACTTCAACTGAAGTAGAATATATTCCACTCTATTCTTTCACTTTAACCTATGGGGATCTCATTATTTCAGATGTGTCTCTTGTAAACAGCATATTGTAGGATTATGGTTTTTAATTCATTCTGCTATCTGCCTCCATTTTATGGGAGATTTCATCCCATTTACATTCACAGTCATGATTACTATATTTGTCTTTCTCTTCCTCCTGGTCCCCCCACCCTTCATTTAGGCTTTTATTTCTTCCTTTTCGCTTTCCCTCTTCAAAGATTTTTCTTTTTGACCACCACCTCCCTTAATATTCACTCCCTGTAAACCCCCCTCCCTTTAACTACCCTTTTCTCTTACTATTTCTTCCTTCCTTCTAACACTCCCCCCACACACACTTTTCTTTCCCTTTCCACTTCTACTGACTGTAGGCCACATTAGATTTCTATGTATAACAAAGTATTTTATAATCTCCTTGAACCAATTCCAACAAGAATAAATCTCAAACAATGCCCTCCTCCCTCACTTCTTTTCCTCTACTAAAATAAGTTTTTTGCATCTCTTCATGTTAAATTCCTTTACTCAATACAGTATGTTATTCCCTCCTTGAACTGAAACCAATGAGAGTACAATGCTCATCTCCCTCCCTTCTTTCCCTCCATTATAATATATTTTTGCATCTCTTCACGTGATGTAATTTACCCTTTTTCCCTCCTCCTTTCCTCTTCTCCCATTACAATCCCTTTGCACCTTTTAATTAGGTATGTTATCATAATATCAGTTAATTTGTACCCACACTATCTATCTCTCACTCTCTATCTCTCTCTCTCTATCTATCTATATCCCTTTTTAGTGTTGTAATAGTTATATGGTTCTCAAGATTAAAAGTTATCATCCTCCCATTTAGGAATGTAAACAATTTACTTTTATTGAATAACAACTTTTGTGTATGCGTGTGTGTGCATGCATGCATGTTAATTTTTCCCCTGTTTACCATTTCATGTCTTTCTTGAGTCTTGTATTTAAAGATCAAATTTTCCATTGAGCTCTGGTCTTTTCATCAGGAAGGTCTAGAAGTCCCTTATTTCATTGAATGACCATCTCCTTGCCTGAAAGTTTATGCTCAATTTAGTGGAGTAGTTGATCCTTTGATGTAGTCCAAGCTCCTTTGCCTTAAGGAACATCATATTCCAATCTCTCTAATCTTTTAATGTAGAAGGTGCAAGGTCCTGTGTAATCCTGACTGCAGTTTTGTGATATTTAAATTATTTCTTTCTAGCTCCTTGAAGTATTTTCTCCTTGACCTAATGATTCTGGAATTTGGCCAAAATATTCCTTAGACTTTTCTGTTTTGAATCTCTTTTGGGAGGTGTCTAGAGGCTTCTTTTAGAGACTTTCACCCTCTGGTTCTAGGACCTCAGGATAGTTTTCCTTTATTTCTTGTAAGATACTGTCCTGGCTGTTTTTTTCATCATGGCTTTCCAGTAGACCAATACTTCTTAGATTCTCTCTCCTGGAACGATTTTGTAGGTCAGCTGTTTTTCCAATGAGATATTTTACATTTTCTTCATTATTTTTTCATTATTTAGATTTTGTTTGACTGATTCTTGAAATATCATAGAGTCATTCACTTAGACTTGTCTAATTCTAATTTTTAAAGAATTGTTTTCCTTAATTTTGAGCCTCTTTTTCCATTTGATCAGATTTCACTTGAAAGGATTTATTTTCTCCAGTTAAGTTTTGAACCTCAATCTCCATTTGACTAATTGTACTTTTTAAAGTGTTGTTCTCTTCAGTGAATTTTTTTTTCCATTTTGCCAATAGAATTTTAAAATAATTGGTAAATTTTTCTTCAACCTCTTAAATTTGGCTTTTAAAATCCTCCTTGAGCTCTTCCAAGAATTCTTTTTGAGTTTGAGGCCAGTTCATATTCCTTTTTGAGGCTTCAGATGTGAGTGTGCTGTCAATACTGACTTCTTCTGAATGTGAATCTTGCCCTTTCTTTTACAATAATGGAATCCTAAAGTTTTTTTTTTTTTTTTCAGTTCGTTTTTGCCCATTGTGATTGCTTTTTTCCTGAATTTTAAAGTAGGTTTCTGCTTTTGGCACATAGAGGACTATGACCCACTCTTCTTATGCTGGGAGATAGGTAACTGGTGATTGGCTTTGTTTGCTGTGGCCTCTAAGTGCCTAGCCTGAGGCCACGGCCAGGACTTTTGGGAATTTCCATGGGGTTACACTGAAGTTCACAGTGTGAGGTGTGGGGAAGGGGTGGTCTCATCATTTCAGATTTTCATTTCTGCAACCCTGGACTTGAGCTCAGGCAGACTCAGCTTCTAGTGGCTGGGGTCACACATTGACACCTGATGATTCCCCTGGTTGTGTGAAGACACACCTGGGGTTCTGGTGTTAGCATTTGCTGGCTCCACCACTTGGGGTTCAGGATCTCATCCTGGGATGCTTCCTGCCCTTCAGCCTCAGCATAGTCACAGCCACACCCTTCTTGTAGACACCCCAATCCTGCCACTGCTTCCACTGTTTCAGGATTTTGCACTGAGGCAATAATCTCTGAGATTTTCAAGGTCAAAGGGGGGATAAGACAACTATGGTTTACTCTGCCATCTTAGCTCCCAGAAGTTCAGGTACACGATTTTTAAACATTTGTCATGGAAGCAAACTCAAATGTCCTAATTATCAGTGTGGTACTTTTTCTACCACAAAGTACTGTCAAATATAATACAAAGTACTTTTCTATTATAGAAAATAAATTACAATTTACAAACTCAGAAAGTAATAATTTTCTAAAAAATTTCCAAGGGTCAATCAGAGCTGAGGGCCAGCCAGAGCTGCTAAGGAGCTGGTGAGGATTTCCAAGGGCCAGCCAGAGATGCTGAAAAGGATGTTGCAGAAGCATGACTGTGATGCTGCTACTTTGTATAAACCTGTTTGTGACTTTGTTGAGCCTTGACTTCCTCAATGGAGGAATGGAGACAGGGAAGGATTTAAGTGGACTGGACACCATGAGCTTCAGCATGGAACAGGAGGTGTGTGGAGAGCTGGACCAGGATTTTTGAACTGTCTGCCTTCAAACCCAGGTGATATTTTGGTGAATCCATGTAGGACATGGGAACATGGAAGAGGATCCAGGGAATCTGAGAGACCACCCCGAGTCAAGCTGAAAGATGACTACTTGGATACTGTGTACTGACTGAGAAATTGTAATTTACTAGTGATCTAGGGGTGGAGGGCTTGTGTATTTTCTGATGATTGAATAGTGAATGAGTGACTGAAAAAGTGACTGATTGAGATAACTTAGTATGCCTCATGAGTGGAGAACTTTGACTAGTGTACTTTGTGTCCCTTAAAGAGGCAAACCTCCTTAAGGATGATTGAATGATTGAGATGATTGAATGATTGAGTTACTAAATGACTGTTCTTTGTTCAAAACTTTGTGACCACTGTGGTGAAAACTGTGTGGTCATTTTCTGTGATAAGTTGTTGTGAATGCTGTATTTTCATTATCTGTGATAAGTTGTAACATTGTGAATTCTGTACCTTGAATTACTGTGAATGTTTTGCTCTGATTTGTTGTGGAATAAATAGAGTGTTCACCATACTGTGTAATCAGAATCTTGAAAAGCTGTTCACAGCAGCATTCTTCTTGGCTTTACAAGACAATAAAAAATATTTGGGAATCTACCTGTCAAGACAAACCCAAGAACCAGATGAACACAATTACATATATATATATATATGTGTGTGTGTGTGTGTGTGTGTGTGTGTGTGTGTCCATATATGAGGGTATATGGGCATATGAATACATATGAGAATGTGTGTATATATGTTTACAGGTGTACATAGATAGAGGGCACAGGACCAATTTAATAGGAAGGGATGATACTTAAAAGGCGAAATTAAGAGGTGAGAGGGGAATATAATGAGAGGAGAAGGAGAGAGACAGAATGGGGTAAACTATCTCATATAGAAGAGGCAAGGGAAAATAGTTACAATGGAGGGGAAGAATAGGAAGGCAAAAGGGAATGGGTCAACCTTATTCTCATTGAATCTGGCTCAGGGAGAGAAGGACATACACACTAAATAGGGTATCTCACCCTACAGGAGAGTATGGGGGAAGGGGACGAGAGGGGGGATGATGGAAGGGAGGGCAGGCTGGTGGGGAGGGAAGTTGGAAGCATCCACTTTTGAAAAGGGACAGGAGCAAAGTAGTCAATAGAACAAGTGGGAGGTGGGATAGGAGGGAGGGAAATATAGTCAGTCTTTTACAATATATCTACTATGTTACTGTTTTGCCTTAGGCACACACGTACAACCTATACTGAACTGCTTATCTTCCCAGTAAGGGTAGGTGACAAGGGAGGAAGGGAATGAATCTGGAATTCAAAGTTTTAAATCATATGTTTAAATATATATATATATATATATATATATATATA
>NW_027186372.1:1474663-1589663 GCF_028583685.1 Petaurus breviceps papuanus
TTTAAATATATATATATATATATATATATATATATATATATATATATATATATATATATATATATACACATACATATACATATATATGCTATTATTAATACTATTTTACATGTAATTGGGAAATAAGATATACAGGCACTGGGGCATAGAGATCCACCTTGCCCTACTGGAAAAGTCAAAAGGTGTGTGGGAGAAAATATGAGAGAGCAGATTGGAGGAGGGGATATCCTGTGGGACTGCTATTTTGGGACAGTGGGTAGGGGAAAAACAGGGAGAAAATCTGTAATTTAAAATCTGGCGGTGAATGGTGTAAATCAGAAGTTAATAAAGCATTTGAAAAATGAAAAAAAAAATAAGAAACATAAATAAAAACCCTCCATCCTTATTTTTCCTTGTTATTTTGACCAATCCCAGCATGGTAGAGTTGACTTAATTACTTGGAAAGTCCCGTAACTTATTTTTGTACTTCTTATCCAAAATGAAATAGTGATCATCTTATGACCATCTTATGACAACTTAATCAGTGCAGATGGTCCATGCTTTATCCACCTTGATACCTCTCTACTGATGTTACTTTGTTTGTTGATGCCTCATTTTTTTGGCCTTTCAAGCAAGGTCTATGAACTAATAGTATTCAGCATTTTTTAGTCTTTCTAGAACATTCAAGCATTTCATGTGGTGTTAAGTCTAAGACTTAAGTTAATACTAAAAAATAATGCCCCGGAAGAAGGGTGCATAAGAGATTGTGAGAAAGATCTGAGAAGGCTTTTCTCACGGATTACACAATTATAATACCCACATTGTATGTGAGCAATGAAACTCCTAAATATTAGTGGGGTGGAATATAAGAGCAAGTGTCCTTTTCCTCTTGAGTTTTATACATCCTAGAGTATTCCTTATTCATCATTCTGATCACTCCCTACATCAAAAGCTTCAGTTACTCTTTAATGTCTATGGGATGAAGTATAAACACATTAGCCTGACATTCAAGTCCCTTAGCTATTTATTTGCAACCTACCTTTCTATCTTTATCTTCTAGGATATTTCTCCTTGAAATACAGTTCCAGCGAAACCTAACTGCGTCTTGTTCTCTGTTCTCATCTTGCTCCATTCACCCTCCATAGTTTTGCCCATGCCGTCCCCCAAATCTAGAAAGGACTACCCTAAATCCGACTTTGTTTTTTTTTTTCATTTTCAAGCACCTGGTAAGTATTTTTTTCTTGTCTCTACTTGAAGATTGTTCCGGTGATGACATACTCAATGGCCCCAGAAGAAGCCCATTCAATTATTTGATGTTTTGAATTGGGGGAATTTTTCTTGACACTCCCTTTAAATCTCTCTTGGTAACTTTCATCTAACCCTTTTCCTCTGAGAATAAACAGCACAAGGACTATACCTTTTCCTTGTGACAACCCATGGTTCTTTTCTGTTATGTTTACCTTAATCACCATCCTTTGAATGGGCTCTAGTTTTTAAAAGATCTTCCTAAAATATAGTACCCCAAACCAGCTACTACACTTGAGATATGGACTAAGCAGTAGGGTGGTGAGTGGGATTTTTACTTCATTCTGAGTATAATGTAGTTACTAACACAACCGCAGGCTTAATTATACAAATATAGAGATAGAATAAGAAGGAAACTCAAAGATCAGGATGAGTGGTGATGCCCTGGATGCAAGTAAGAAAACTTGGCATTTAAAAAAAATTTCTTTCATTTTATGGATAATGACACTGAAGCCTTGGGAGGCTGTGCATTGCCTAAATTCACACTGTACGTTTCAGAGTATATTGTCTATTTCATTACCTAGACACAGAATTCTTCTTCCTCATGAGGTTTCCTCCATAAATATTTTCCCACAAAATAGCATAGGATCTTTAGATTGAGTTTCCACTACAAACATTGTATCATGTTTGCTACTGCCCTTTGCTCTCCACTTCAGGTTCCCTTATTGCAGGCATAAACATAGAATAGGGAAAAACTAATGTTAAGTATATAGCTCTCTTTGACCTTGTGATTGTACATAGAGTCATTACTTTTCTTTTCCCTGAAATAATCTGTACCAAAGAACTCAAAAACTTCCCACTCAGTCCAATACACAGGATATTGTCAGAAACATATAAAAGTGAAAAAATCATACTAATTCGGTGTCTTCTTTTAATTGATCTCATTTACAACTAATTGATTTTGTCCAGTAACTGCCTCTGTCATTATTCTTTGTCTCTGAACTTAGTCCAGAAATTGAGGTGACCTGTAATGAATTTACTTACAAGTTCAGTTCTCCTTGTAATCTCTATTTTGTTTTTGCCTCCAGGAAACCCGATATACTTGAGGGATGCAGGTAGAAGCTAGGGAGTCTCATCTAGCATCTTAAAACATCAAAATATCTTTCAATAATTTCTGTTTTCTTATCCAAAGCAATATACTGACTTAAAAATGAATATTTCTTTGGAAAATTTCTTAGGAAAGGTCAGGTTTTATTACCCCTTCATTCCCAATTCCCAGTCAATCATATTGTGCCCCATGCCTCAGCTTTGCAATCATAATTTGTTCCCTGACTTCAAAATCCCATGCCTTGTTTTGAACATCTCTAAAAAAACTTATAAAATGAAAATTGTTCTTCACTTCAGGGGTTCTTAGCTTTGCTTGGGAAGTTAAGATTCTATTTGCTTAAAAATTAGCACATTACTAATAAATTGATCTTGCTCAGAAGTGTGTGCCTCAGTTTACTTGATTTTAACTATCACAATGCAAAGAATACCAAAAAATGAAAATAGTCACTGAAATAATTTGATGGCTGGAGGTGCTCCCAATCTGCCCCAAAGATGTCTCTCTTTGTTCTCTTACTCTCCTTTCTTCAAGGACATAAATATTCATCACTATAGTATGGCATTTCATTGATTTAGAAAGCTAATCTTTCCCCATTTCCTCAGTTATCTATAACAATCCTAGATTCTCCTCATAGGTATTGCTATCAACTGCTGCTACCTTGGCCTTGTAGCTCAGTATACTTCCCATACCTACCTTCTGGTAATGGAGGTGGGGAGACTGTTCTACTTTCCCAAATCTGATTGTGAATGAGAGATCGATTTAGTAAACCTTTTGAAGGGTACTGCCTAAGATAAAGTGAGAGGAAATCCCCACACTCAGAAGAAAGGAAATGCAGGAAAAAATAAGTTTATGTTTAATGCTATTTATTCATGAAAATAAGCACTAGCAAACTGCTACTTCTTGCAATATTGAGATAGAAAAAGAAACAATAATTGTGAACTTCCTGACACCAGGTGGGAAGAACATGAGTCATGCAGCATTCACCAGTCCTGAAGAGTCAATTTCTTGGAATCCACTCTACTGGGAGTTTCGTCTTACAATGGACAACTTTGTGATGTCTAGGGTTAATAAGTTCGTCCCTAATTGATAGAAAAAAAATGATTATTCGTTTCTCCTGTAGAAAAAATTCGTTTCTCCTTTCTCATAAATTTTAATAGCTCTTCTATGTATATATTTATACATAAATGAATGTCAATGACATGGCCAATTTAACCTTGAAGGAGAGTCAGGATTCAGCTCTTAAGGTAGTGCTGAAAAGAAAATACTCATATATGAACACAACTGTAAAACATTTTGCAGACAAATACATTTAGATCTGAACAACTGGAAAAAGATTAATTGTTCATGAGTAGGCTGTGCCAATATAATAAAAGTAACAATTCTACCTAAATTAATTTACTTATTCCATGCAATAGCAATCACCCTAACAAACACATTTATAGAACTAGAAAAAAATAATAATGAAATTTATCTGGAAGAACAAAAGTTCAAGACTATCAATGAAATCAAGGGAAAAAAATAATGTGAATAGAGGTGAACTAGGATTATCAGATATCACACTATATTTCAAAGCTATAGTCATTACAACTATCTGATACTGGCTTAGAAATAGAAGAATTGGGGCAGCCAGGTAGCACAGCAAGTAAGAGCACCGGCCCTAGTGTCAGGATGACCTGGGGGACCGAATCCAGGCTCAGATACTTAGCACCCACCCAGAAACACCTGGCTGTGTAAACTTGAGCAAGTTACTTGACCCCAATTGCTTTTAAAAAAAAGAAAGGAATGGAAGAATTGGTCAGTGTGGGAGATTAGGTACACAATACTCAGTGGTACATGACCATAGTAATCTAGTGTGTGATCAACTAAAAGACCTTAGCAATTGAGATAAAAACTTGCTGTTTGACAAAAAAAAAAATTCTAGGAAAGCATTTTGGAAGAAGCAAGGTATAGACCAACATCTCACATGTATACCTAGATAAGGTCAAAATGGGTACATGATTCAGAAATAAGGGGTGATATCATTAGCAAATTAGGGAAGCATGGAAGACTTTTCCTGTCAGATCTATAGATGAGAGCAGAATGTATAACCAAACAAGTGATAGTGAATATTACAGGATGTAAAAATATACTTTTAAACATTAAGAAAATATTAAAAAGATACTTTTAAACATTGTTTAAAAAGTTTTGCACAATCAAGAAGGAGGAAAAAAATTTACAGCAAGGGTCTCTGATAAAGGCTTCATTTCTCAAATATATAGAGAACTGAGGCAAATTTGTGAGAATACACATCATTCCCCAAATGATAAAAGTCAAATGTGTATGTATATATGTATATACATATATTCATATAAAATGCTCTAAGTCACTATTGATCAGAGAAATGCAATTTTGAACCACTCTGAGGTACCACTTCAAATCTATCAGATTGACTCATATAAAAAAACAGAAAATGATTAATGTTGGAGAAGATACAGGAAAATTGAGATCCTTGCATTGCTGGAGGAGTTGTGAATTCATCCAACTATCCTAGAGAACAATTTGAAAGTAGGCCTAGAAAATACATGCATACATTTTGACCCAGAAATAACACTACTAGATTTATTGCCCAAAGAGACAAAAGAAAAAGGAAAAGGTCTTATATGCAGAAAAAAATATTTATAACTTCTTTTATTTTTTGGGTGCAATGAATTGGATGCCCATTAATTCAAGAGTGACTGAACAAGTTGTGGTATTTGATTGTGATGAAATACTATTGTGTTACAAGAAAATATGAACAGGGGGAGGCCAGGTAGCACAGCAAGTAAGAGCATCGGCCCCAGTGTCAGGATGACCTGGGGGATCGAATCTGGGCTCAGACACTTAGCACCCACCCAGAAACACCTGGCCATGTAACCTTGAGCAAGTTACTTAATCCCAATTGCTTAAAAAAAGAAAGATGAACAGGAGAGGTTTTTTTTTTTTTAAATCCTGGGGAAACTTAAACACTGAAACAAAATGAATTGAATAGAGGAAATCATTGTAAATATTAAAAGCAATATTGTAAGACGGTCAACTGTGCATGACTTAGCTCTTCTCAGCAATAAAATGATATAACAATTCTGAAGGAATTCTGATTAAAAAATTATATTTACCTCCAGAGAAAGAACTGGTAAATTCTGCGTGCATGTTTTTTATGCTTTCTTTATTTGTGTTGTTTTTGGCTCTTTTGAAATATAACTAATATGAAAATATGTTTTGCTTGACTGCACATGTATAAACTATATCAAAGGACTTGACTTTTTCAGAATAGGGAATAGAAGAAAGAAAGGAAAGAATTTGGAACTCAAAAAACCCCAAATGTTAAAAATCATTTTTACATGTAATTGAAAAAAAATAAAATAAAAACATTATTAGATTGTCAATAAAGTTGCCCATTGAATTAAACTTAAGGAAATTAAGTGACAACATGCAATGTCTCCCATTCCTGGGAATACCCTTGCCATATTTAAGAAGACCCAGTGTTTTATTTTATATACTTACAGCAATGCATCGCACAGAAGACATTCATTGCGAAATGCATAGAAAGGTGCACAATAATAATGCATTTCTGCTAAAAAGCAGTCAGACCATGACCATCCACGATATTTTCTACAATTAGGCTGCCAGAAAAACAAAAACATGAAGTTGGGATTAGATGTCATGTATATAAAGAACTCTATGACCTGAGGATGCACCAGGTCATAGCCAAAATAATAAGTAATTGATGGAGCAAGACAGTTTGGGCCTCCATTCAAAGAAACCACAAGAGTATGAGCAGACACTCTAGGGGTACCTATGGATTCAAGTCCAGGCCTGAGTTTTCAAAAAGAAAATAATTAACTCAGCAAAAGGAGTTATGGGTGTAATACTTTGAGCAAATAGACTGATTTGCAACATAATCAGCAAAGCCATTTTGGGACTTCAAATATTGCCCATCCTTGAGAGACTGGCTAAATCCCACATCCTATCTTCAGTTTTCCCACTTTTCTCTAATCACAACTCATCTCACCATTCCATAAATTCCTCAATAATCTGTGCCTCCTCAACTCAGTTTTCTACTTCATTCAGTGATTTAACTAACACCTCCCCACTGAAAATGTAAGTTCCTTGATAGCATGAGAAATACCTGGCCTTTGGACTCAGATTCTCTGACTCTGAATTTATCCTGCTTTTCAATGTAAGCTGTGCACATCTGGGCACACCCCAACACACTCACTTACATCTTAATGAATTGAACTAAATTGAATAGACCTGAGATGAGCTACATATTACTTAATGAATGAGTGATTCCTACTCTACTGATTAAACAGTATGGGAGGTCATTCTAATACATTCATTGCAGCAATTACAGACCATATATGACCCCCTTAAAATCTATTTTTCATCCTTACCATGAAATGGGGAATGTAGACAAGGGGAAAAAATGAGGAAAAGGGAAAGAAAATTTACATCATCTACATATCACCAATGACTGAAGGAAAAGTTAAAATTCTGCTAAGATGTTTCTCTTTGTGCAACTGGCTTGATCATTTATTGGAATTCTTGCTTGTGACTATTGTCTACATATTTTTTCTTTTACTGCTCCATATTAGTTTCTTCATTAACACCCAATTTGGCATCTTTCCTTCATGCAAAACTCAGCTATCACTTGTTCACATACGTCTTTTTAAGCAATAATGTGTTATTGCTTATTTTTAAAATTGCTGTCTATTCCTCAAAACTCACCCCTATCTCAACAGAAACTTCTCTTGTAACATAGAAGGACATCTAAGCAAAACAAGTTAACACAGAGTCTTCATCGGAAAATGTCTGTTCCTATTGAGAGAAAAGCTTTCCTCTCAAGAAAAAATAAATGGCAATCCCCCCATCCCTAGGTCTGCCTCGTTTGATCTATTTCTGTTCATTCAAGACATACATTTATCTGAGTTCTTCACAGGAATGAAGTACTACATATATAGTATCCTATTTGATTGATGGGTTGGTATGTTTTGAAAATTAGTTTTATCTTTTTTACTAATTTTGTTAATTAGGTATAGTTTCTGAAAAAGAATGGGTATATTAAAATGTGCAGGATAAAAAAATTCAGTATTTTTTTTTCAAAAATTAAATGCTATTGCATTCAAAGAGCTCAGTGCTCAGCCCCACTTATAAATAGAAAAAAAACTTACATAACGTTTGTACTTGTCCGGCTTAGAACGGACACCTGCAACAAAAAAAAAAAAAATCGTTTCAACAGATGATATTTCATAGTTTTGGATGAAGTCACTTCATCTTTGGGATGAATGAAGTTAGCAGAATCCCCTTTCACCACTCAGGGCACTATGTATGCTCGGATTTGTGTGGACTGATTTGGTAGAAACAACCACAACCAAAAGGAAATGAATGATAAGAGAAAAAAGTAGGGCCTGTGGCAATCCCAGAATAACTGGGACATGGTAGATATCTGGGTAAATTGTACTTTGAGATCAATTTTGTTGAAATAATTTTAAGCAAGAAGATGCTTTTCTACTAACCCTTTTTCTAGATTCAAGGAGAGTGAAAACCTAGTTAGCTACCATAGCTGCAAACTACATTAGGAAATTCTCTTTTCATTGGGTCACAGATCATTAGAGTGGGAAGGGATACTACAGATCATTTCATTCCACCTCCCAACTTTACACATCACCTACTTCAGGCCCAGTGATTAACTTGGCCCAAGGTCATAGCAAGTGAGTAGCAGAACAAAGTCAAAATTGTTAACCCCCAACACAACACTCTTTTTGCTACACAACACTACCATCATGTTTTATAAAGCATTTGATACATTAAGTTCACAAATTCATCAAATTACAACTTTTTAAAGTTGCTCAATTAGATCTACAAGTTTGGAACTCCCAACGAAAAAAGAAAAAATTTATTCCAAGCAGGAGGTAACACTTGTTCTTCACAGAAGTTTCTGAAAGGTTAGTAGATTCCTATCAATGACTTAGAAATTTACTGACCCGAGTAAACAGGTAGTATCAACAAGAAAAGTACAAAGAGAGTCTTCTTTATCATTTGGAAGTTCATTCAGCCTCTGGCAAGCTCCTAGATCAGGTTCTCTGCAAGGGGAAAAAAAACAGCCTGATAACAACCTAAAGACAATTTCTTATGAATGAAATGGAACACTTGTCCAGGCCTCACACACATGAAATTTTATTAAAATTAAATTCTTTATTTTACCATTTTACACAGCCACAATGATGAGATTGCAAAGTCCATTCTTCCCACCCCAATCTAGACCAGTACTTCCTAGCTTGCACAAGCTGTAACTACTCACCCTCCTCAAAGACAAAATGATGAGGATGTGGCAACAATCCCCATACAATACTTTGTCATCTCAACTGAGAAGGGGGACAAGGTGAAACTCTGGATGTATCACCATGACCAAGACCTCCCTTGACATTTCCTCCCCAGAAATAAAACAATGACACATTTTCAGAAGAGTCAGATTTAGGAAGATGTCTAAGCAGGAAAGAACAGGGCAGAAAGGGAGGGAAGGGGCAGGGTCTCAGCTGCAGGCCCTGAGTGACACACCTCAGAGGGAAGAAGAGGTGGTCAGAAGTTAAAGTGTCTGTCTCTTCCATGTGTGACACCTGAATACTCTTAGCCATTAAAAGCATCTCCTCTTGGAAGATGAACAAGGAAGTGGGTGGGCTGAAGTACAGGGTGGGGAGACAGAGAGCAGTTAAGCAGTACATGCTGTATCCACTGGTTATGGAGCATCTCCTTGTCTGAGGATTTGGCTTTAACAATGTTTCTGCCTCACTAGGAGGCTGAGGGACCAGGGGAAAGGGAAGAATCCTAGGAGGAAGTGTGAGAGGCATGAAAAGAAGGGATTAAAGAGAAGTTGAAGGAATTCAAGGAATTAATGTCAGAGGTGGGACTTCAGTCCAACTCTTCCTTTCTCTAAGGCCACGTTTCTATCCATTTGGTCTCTCTCTTCCTTCTACTCGAATCAGTCCTATATATTTCTTCCAAAGTAAATTTTATTAAATGTTATTAAATATAGCTCCAGCCATGTCACCCTCTACTCTGTCCTCTACAGTACTGTGCTTTTGCTTATAAGGAAAAAATGTCTATACCTGTCAATAATTCATTTAGGGGGCAGCTAAATTTCAAAGTGGATGAATGGCCCTTCAGGGGTGGGGGGCACAAGGATCTAAGCTCAAATATGGCCTCAGACACTTGCCAGCTTTGTGATCCTGTCCAAATCACTTAACCTTGTTTACCTCAGTTTCCCCATCATTTAAAAAGGACTGAAGAATGAAATGACAAAATCATTTCTATGTCTTTACCAGGAAATTCCCAAATCTTGTCACAAAAAGTCAGAAATGATTGAAAAAAATGACTCAATTTATTTTATAATTTGACTTCAAACTATCTTTTTCAATGCATACACACACACACACACACACACACACACACACACACACACACAAACATATAATTTTGGACTCAAATGCCAGAACACAAATACAGAATAGAGAAAAGAAACAAAAACATGTCATAAACTTAAATGTTGGAACTTAAACAAAAAGTAAGAAAGAAAAAAACTTATCATGTGCATAGAAGAGCATAAGAGGGGTCAAAATATGTGAGTAAATTTTCAATTCAAGAAAGCATGTATGATAAATAATATACATTGTGCTGAGAACCGTTCATCTTTGCTTCCACTTAAGTTTTCTTTTGCTCTCTGCTGGGCATTTTTTTATTTGTTCTTTTTTCCTCTCTTCCCTCCCCCAATTAGGCTACAATTGAGTTTGGATATGTTTCTCTATAGTTATAGATTTAAACATACACACATACATACATACATATACTTTTCCAAAAAATTCTAATCCTGATCTTTCTTTTTTACATTTCTGCGTAACTCTTGTTTCCTATTCCTCCTGCGTCCTCTACTGATAGGCTGCCCTCCAATTACTTGCCTATTCCCCCTCCAAGGATCCCTCCCGTAATCTCCAATTCCCATAAATCTAAACTCACTTCTATACACCGCATTTACCTATTCCCTCACCCTCCCCTCTAAAGAGCCCTCCCTTGTCCTCTCCCCCTCCCTATGCCTTTACCATCTTATTCTGAATTTAGAAGCACTTTATCACTCCTTCTGAATTTAGTAATGCATCACTCTACTTCCTCACAAATCCTACTGCCCTTCCTTAAAACTATTTGGTATTTAAATGCTTTTTTAATCTATTAATACTTCATTTACTCTGTAAATATTTATACATATATTTTCTTACCCATTAGAATATGAAACTCTTTATGTTTAAATATTGTTTACATCAGTGTACCTGTAGCTGTAGAATTTAGCTTTGAGTCTAGAACATAATAAAACCTTATTACTTAATTGATTATTGATAGTCTGCCTTCATTCTTTTAAGAACTTAAGTTCATTTCTTTTGGTAATTTGGTTGTTTTTTCCATGAGCTATGTTACATTTTCTTGTATTTTTTCATTCTTTTTCATTCATCCCCTATGCAATTTAGCTGCCCCCTAAATGAATTATTGACAGGTATAGACATTTTTTCCTTATAAGCAAAAGCACAGTACTGTAGAGGACAGAGTAGAGGGTGACATGGCTGGAGCTATATTTAATAAAATTTAATAAAATTTACTTTGGCAGAAATATATACGACTGATTCGAGTAGAAGGAAGAGAGAGACCAAATGGATAGAAATGTGGCCTTAGAGAAAGGAAGAGTTGGACTGAAGTCCCACCTCTGACATTCATTCTTTTGATATTTTCTGACTGAATCTTGATATTTCTTAGAGTCATTAACTTTCACTTGCCCAATTCCAATTTTAATGATTGGTTTTCTTCAGTTAGCTTTTGTACCTCCTTTTCCATTTAGCCAAATTCTGCTTCTTAGGAGTTATTTTCTTTAGTGTACTTTGTTTCTCATTTTGTCAATTGTGTTTTTAAAGGAATTGTTCAATTTTTCTGCTACCTTTCTTATTTGACTTTTAAAATACTTTTTAAGTTTTTCCAAGTGGCTTTTTGGGCTTCAGAGTATTTAATATTCCTATTTGAGGTATCAGATATGGGTATATTCACAATGTTATCTTCTCCTGAGTTTTTTGGTCTTCCCTATCACCATGGTGCTTCTCCTATGGTCGTTAATTTTATTTGTTGTTTCTTGCTCACATTGTTTGACTTTTTCTGACTTTTAAATTTAATCTCTGATTCTGGGACTCAGGGGACGATATTACAGGCTTTTCTTGCTGAAAAATGGGGGCCTGGTTACTGGTCATGTGTGATGGGGCCTCAAATGCTGGCAAATCAAGGCTGTAGTGGTCTGGCAGTTTACAGGGTGTTGAACTGGAACTGGTTCTGGGTGACTGGTGCATGCCTGGGGTTTGTGTTTGCCTGTTCCTCCTGGCTGGGGTTCATGATCTCCCACTGGTGTGCTGAGGTGTGCCTTACCCCTGGATTGCTGGGACAACCCCCATCCTGTATTTGTCCCCTTCAGGCACAGCAAGAAGGGCCTTTACCAATAATCCCCCTAGTCTCTTGAGAGAAAAAGCCTACTGTAACTCATCTTTCTGCTGGCTCCACTATTTCAGGATTTTTCCTTGGGAAATACTCTCTGGGTTTTTTTAATGTCATTAAGGGAGAGTGACAGTGACTTGTTGTTTATTCCTCCATATTGGCTCCCAGACATTGAAATAAGTGACTTTCAAACATTCTACATCCTTGTGACATCCAACAGAATAAGTATAGTTCTGTTGGCATATTATAATCCTTAAAATACAATGAATTACAAAGTTCTGAAGGCTTTAAGGAAGCTGAAGTTTCAGTTTCTTATACATACATTGCTAAGACATTTAAGACACTCTGGGCTTGAAAATGACTTTGATTAAGTAAAAAACTACTTGAGACAATAAATAAATTTGGCAAAGTTTCAGGATATAAAATAAACCCACATAAATCCTCGGCATTCCTGTATATTTCCAATGAAATTCAACAGCATGAAGTAGAAAGAGAAATCCCATTTAAAGTTACTGTAGACATTATAAAATATTTGGGGATCTACCTGCCAAAACAAACCCAGGACCTATATAACCACAACTACAAAACACTTTTCACACAAATAAAGTCAGATCTAACTAATTGGAAAAATATCAATTGCTCATGGCTGGATCGAGCTAATATAACAAAAATGATAATTTTACCTAAATTAAATTATATATTTAGTGTCATACCAATTAATTTACAAAAAAAGCTACTTTATAGAGCTAGAAAAAAATTTAACAAAATTCGTTTGGAAGAATAAACAGTCCATAATATCAAGGGAATTAATGAAAAGAAATGCTAGGGAAGGTAGACTAGCTATACCAGATTTCAATCTGTATTATAAAGCAGCAGTCATCAAAACTACTTGGTACTGGCTGAGGAATAGAGGAGTGGATCAATGGAATAGATTAGGCACACAAGATTCAGAAGTCAACTACTATGGTAATCTATTGTTTGATAAACCCCAAGACCCTGGTTTTTGGGATAAGAACTCACTATTTGACAGAAACTACTGGGAAAACTGGAATATAGTATGGAAGAAACTTGGCACAGACCATTATCTAACACCATATACAAAAATCAAGTATAAATGGGTGCATAATCTAGGTATAAAATTTGATACTCTAAGCAGGATCGTAAAACAAGGAATAGTTTAACTGTCAGATTTGTGGAGAGGGAAATACTTTATGATTAGCAAGAATTAGAGAACATTATAAAATGTAAAATGGATAATTTTGACTACACGAAATGGAAAAGCTTCTGTACAAACAAAGCCAATGTAACCAAGATTAAGAGGGAGGTGAGAAACTGGGAAAGAATTATTACAACCTATGTCTCTGACAAAGGACTCATTTCTAAAATATATAGAGAATTAAGTCAAATTTATAAGAATACAAGTTATTCCCCAACTGATAAATGGTCAAAGGATATGAACAGGCAATTCTCAGAGAAAGAAATTAAAGATATCTATAAGCACATGAAGAAATGCTCTAAATCACTATTGATTAGAGAAATGCAAATCAAAACAACTCTGAGGTACCACATCTCAGCAGTCAGATTGGCTAAGATGACAAAACAGGAAAATGACAAATGCTGCAGAGGATGTGGGCAAATTGTAACACTAATGCATTGCTGGTGGAATTGTGAACTGATCCAGCCTTTGTGGAGAACAATCTGGAATTATGCTCAAAGGGCTATAAATACTTTCATATCCTTTGACCCAGCAATACCACTCCTAGGGTTATATCCCAAAGAGATCATAGAAGTGGGAGGAAGATCCACATGTACAAAAATGTTTGTAGCAGCTCTTTTTGTGGTGACAAAGAATTGGAAATTAAGGGGGTGCCCATCAATTGGGGAATGGCTGAACAAGTTGTGGTATATGCATGCTATGAAATACAATTGTGCTATAAGAAATGAGGAGCAGACGGTCTTCATATTTACCTGGAGAGGCTTATACATATTGATGCTGAGTGAGAAGAGTAGAACCAGGAGAAATTTGTACACATTTACTGACACAATGGATGTGTGATGACCAACTTTGATAGACTGGACTCCTCTCAGCAATGCAGTGATATAAGTCAATCCCAAAAGACTCATGATGGAGAGAAATATGTGCATCCAGAGAAAGAACTAGAAAGAACTGAGTTTATATCCAGGTGGAAGCAAAATACCTGATCTTTTTCCTTCTCTTGTTTGGTTTTATGTCCTCTTTACCATTTTTCATTCCATCTGATACAATCCGTCTTTATAACCTGACTGATGTATAATGTGAAAGTATTTATTGATCCTATACTTGACTATATGCTGCCATGGGGGGGGGACAAAAATGTGAAACTCAAGGAATTGTGGAATGAATCCTGTAAACTAAAAGGAAACAAACAAATTAATTAAAAAATAAATTAAAAAAAATTTAAATGACCTTGATTGTCCTGGAGTCTCCATTTTTCAGGCTTGGTAAATAAAGCCAGGACTAGGGGTATTCAATTTATATTATATTGAAAATATTTTAAAATGTTCAAACAAACTTAGAGTTATTAGAAAAGCATGATGGTTTGTTTCATAGTTTTCTTTCTGAATAAGAATATAGTATTAAATAAAGTATAGTAGCAGTAACACACAATGGTATGAATTTTAAGTCCATACATGAATGCATATAATCAATTTATATCATTTGGAAATGGTAACAAGGAAAATAATCCAATGTATACACATAGAAAATAAACTACTAGTAGCTTTCTTGAAGTCATAGAATGCAAAATGCCTTATTGCCAGATGAAATGATGAACTTATTTCTAATGTACTTTCACTCTTCACACTTTTATCTAGTAAAATGTTTCATAGATATATATCCTACATATAGATATATTACATGTATATATGTACATTATTTATATGCATCAAGTATAATATAGATTTATATCTATTAATAGAAAAATATAATCTCTCTATAAATATAGAAAGACCTATAGTTATCTATTTTTTCTGTCTTGCTATAGTGAAAGGTTTAATGTGTGTTTGCATGCACATATCATGACTTTATTAAATATATGTACATATTTTAAACATATGTGTCTACATCAAATTATAAAAATATATACGATATACTAACTAGATTAAATATATACATATATTCAAATATATGCACACATACTGTGTTTCCCCAATAATAAGACACTGTCCTTTTTTTTTTTTTTGGACAGAAAAACACCAGAGGGCTTATTTTCAGGGGAGGGCTTATTTTAATGAACATTGACAGCAATTTTAATAAACAGGTAAATGTGAACAAAAAAATGTACCTTTATTCAATAATGAATTCAATAAAGAACAGGATGACACGCTCACTGCTGCAGCTCTGATTGGATGCAGCTCAGAGCGCGGCATGCATTTCACCCGGGGGGGGCGGTGCATACAGAGGGTACCATAATGTAGCGTGTAGCGCAGGGGATCACCTTCACTGCAGTAGCAATCTCAATAGGGCTTATTTTCAGGGGAGGGCTTATTTTAGAGGAATCTTACACAGTAAGGGGAGGGCTTATTTTTGGGATAGGTCTTATTATCGGGGAAACACGGTATACACACACATACATATATACACACAAATTTATGAATGCATATTTATATATGCATATATGTGTGTACATGCATACATATATGTAAGTGTGTATGGAGATTTTGAAATTCTTTGGGATGTACATCTAGTAATGCTGTTGTTGGATCAAAGGGCATGCACAATTTGAGTGTTCTTAGGGTATATTTCTAAATTATTATTATATCAATGTACAACTGCACCAACATTGAATTAGTGACCCAATAACCACATCCCTTCCAAAATTAATGATTCTACTTATCTGTCATATTGGCCAATCTGATAGGTGTGAGGTAGCACCTCAAAAATATTCTAATATACATTTCTCTAATCAATAGTGATTTAGACCATGTTTTCATATGACTATAGACAGTTTTGATTTCTTCATCTGAAAACTGTCTCTTCATATCTTTTCACCTTTTATCATTTGGGGATTGACTTGAATTCTTATGAATTTGAGTGAGTTCTCTATATATTTGAGAAATGAGGATAATCTTGGAGACAGTTTCTGTTAAAATTGCTTCTTAGGTTTCTGATTTCCTTCCAATCTTGATTGCATTGGTTTTGTTTGTGAAAAACCTTTTTAATTTAATGTAATCAAAATTATTCAATTTATATCACATAATTCTCTCTATCTCTTGCTTACTCATAAATTCTTTCCTTACAAAGAGATCTGTCAGCCAAACTATTCCTTGTTCTCGTTATTTGCATATGATATCACCCTTAATGTCTCAATTCATTTTGTCCTTATATTAGTATATGATTAAGATGGTGGTCTATACTTAGTTTCCACTCTAATATTTTCAAGCTGTCCCAGGATATTTTGTCAAATAGTGAGTTCTTGTCCAAAAATTTGGTGTCTTTGGAATTTCTCTTTCTATGTATTGCTGCTGGGAAGTAATAATTTCTCACTACTAAAGTCTTCAAAAATAACCTTGAATACCAATAACTAGTGAATGTTATATAGAAGAAATTCCTGTTCATTTACTGAGTGCACTAGATGCTTCATTGAGGCCCATTCCAGTAATGAAATTCTATCAGTAATTTATTGCATGGTTTCAAATCAACATCCAGGTCAATTACTCTGAAGTTTTTTTCAAGTAACTATATCAGGGATGGGAACCTGCAGCCTTAAGGCTACATGCAACCTTCTAGGTCCTTAAATGCGGCCTTTTGACTGAATCCAAATTTTGCAGAACAAATCCTTTTATTCTTGCTAACACATTTCTGTTCATCTTTTATAATTATGTTTTTAAAATGAATGCATGTAAAATACCAAAAAATAAAATAAGAGTTTCCATGAAATAATCCTCTGATATTGACTGGAACAATTAGAACATTAATAAGCCATAAAGGCTAAATTGATGGCTGCTAAACTCATGATTTAGTTCTAACTTCCCCCACCTGACTGGAGCCACTATCACACAAGGCTGGTTGGTGAGAATTTATGGGGGTCGAGTACACCAGTCTGTTATCAGCTTTTAACAATGGTGAACTGTATTTCTGTTTGAAGTGGAATTTTTGAATAGTTGCACAGCTTGACAGTATTTTTAAAGTCTGTCTGCTTAACAATCCATCGTGTCGAAGAAGACCAAGAGGACACTGAAGGAAGTAAACAGATTTTTAATGAGTACTAGGAATTACAATATTAACTTGTTTCTGCTAAAGATAAGAGGATTTATTTGCTTGGTGATAAAGCAATATCAACATTAAAGAAATCCAATGCTCATTCGCATCAAAACCCTCATAAGAGCCACAAATATTTTAAGTTAGAAGGACAGGCAAGAAAGGTTGTATTGCAGAAATTAAAAGATGAAGGCAAAAGCAAAGACAATGTCTTCAAGCATCAATAAAACCTGAAAATAATGCCACTGAAGGAACTTACGTAGACTGTATTCTTTGGGAAAAAAGGAAGCCATTCAGCGAAGTAAAGATTGTGGGAAAAAAAATCATTGTCAGAGTTGTAGGATGCTTAGTCCCCAATAATGTTTCAAATTATAAACAAGAGGTTCTTTCAAGGAGAACTGTAACTGATCAGCAGCATAATTTTGGTTTCAACTTAATAAAACATCTTCATAAAATACTTCAAAAGGAAAATATATATTATTCAATCACTTTTGATGAATAAACTGATGATACTGACAGCACAAAATTTATACTTCAGGTCATAACAGAAGATTTTCTTTGCTATGAAGAGTTACTTACCTTGGGCACTCATGTGAACAGAACATAGAGAATAGATATTTTTAACAACTTTCAAGAAAAAATATTGTGAAGTTGGGCTGAACTTGGAAAATTTAGTGAGCATATGTACAGATCATATACCTTACATGATAGAAAATATCAAGTGTTGATTGTGCAGATTTTTTTTAAAAAAGTATCAACAGATTCAGATGCTCTCATTTCTTTTATTATATCTTGCATCAGCAAAATCTCTGTGCTAAAGCTACTATTTTACGTGACACTTTCAAATGAGTTATAAGTTATATCAACTATATTCATGCAAATGCAACATAGCATCATCAGTTTCATACCATGCTAAAGTTGAACAATGAGGGATGTGGTGTGGATTTGCCATATCATTCTACAGTGCATTGGCTATCATAGAGATACGTATTAGCCAAAATTTTATCTTTGTGAAAATAGATAGTTAAATTTTATGAAGAACAAAATCAGTAACGTGAATTATTGAAAGAAGGTTTCTATATGAATGCTCATTTCGATGTCATTATCATGTCAAATCAAAACTACTTGAATATTTCTTTGCAAGGTAAAAGTAAGCCTATATATGATATTGTGGCAAAAAAAAAATTCAAGAATTAAAAAAAAACACCTATCATTTTATTTTTTCAAAAGGAAATTTCAGATGAATATTTTCCCCAGTTAGCAAAAGTCTTTTATGAGCAGGATGACACATGAGAATCAGTAGAAGAATACACAACTGTTATAGAGCTATTAATTGGAGAATACAAGGAAAGGTTCACTGACTTTGAGAACCATGATATCATCGTCATATCAGCATTTCAGGCTCACCTAGTTGATAGGACCAAGGCACCTAAAGAATTATGGATGGAATTGATTAAACCTTCAGTAGAAGACATGTTAAAGTCATTGTTTGAGGCTAAAAAAGATCTCATTGAAAATGGAAAAATGCAGTAGGATACCTATGCCTTTGGCAGCATGTCCAAAAAAATGCTTTTTTATTTTTCAGTCATCTATATTCTCCTACCTAATCCAAATGAAGATGCCCTTAAGGTCACAAACAACTGATATCCATCTATAGAATCAAAGGATAGAGTGAAACTCTATGCTGCAACCAAACATTCAAATGTTTTCCAACACAGTAAGATCATTAAAAGGTTAGTTAACTTTAAAATTAACAACTAGTTTTCAGCTTTTGAAGTTAGTAAATGCATAGTAGTTAGAATTTTACAAAATACTGTACATTTTAAGTACATCTAATTGAAGTTTCTTGAATGTGGCCTTATTTTATTACAACTAAATATTAATGTGTCCTTCCTATGTGAAATGGTAGCCCACCCCTGATCTATATCCTTTCAGAAAAGATGAAACCTAGAACTGACCATAGTCTCCTAAAAAGGTTCTGAGTGAGAAACCGAGCATTGGAATGATCACCTTTGTTGTTTTTCTAGCCTGTACAATTCTTCTATTGATTGCAGAGATAAGAGCATGAAGTTCTCCCTTTCCTGAAGTTTCCTCTTTCCCTTTGCTGACCCTCATGCCAGTTTATAATCTAATAGGTGAAAATTGAAGAATAAAGTCAGTAGGCTCTCATAAAGGGCCTGCACCCCCTTCCATGAACCGAATTATATTGCCCTTGAATTCCCACAGGAGACTTCACATTGCCTTCAACCTCACCAATAAGAAACTGGAATGCACCTGGGGCTCAACTAAATTCTATTAAATCTACAGTACAAATTACTTAGGAGCAGGCTGTAGGGTTAATGGAATATAAGATCTTGCCTGTCGATTTATAGACCTACCTGACCACATGCTGCCCTTTTTTCATTGAAACAGGGGCTGTGTTCCGAAGTCTAGAGGCACACAGGTATTTCAAAAATGGATTTCTTCCTGTTTTGAGCCCTGGCCCACTTCACAGTTGTAACATATCCTGAAGCACATAGAGCCTATAGATAGATAGACAGACAGACAGACAGACAGATAGGTATAGCCATAGCTATAGATATAGATTAGGTATAGATATAAAGATTTGGGAGACTTATATTGCCTTAGGGAAGGATCTTGCTTATGGAGAGGCTCGCTTGAAGGAAGGCTTTCACACTTTTTGTTATGGAGCCAATCAGGCATTGAGTCACATGGGTTGTGATGACTTCTGGCTCTGAGCCTGTTATTTGAAAACTATATATACTTGGAGTTGGCATTTTACTCTGGGGTTCATTCATGGGAAGAATGTTTCTCTATGATTTGGTCAGATCTTACTCTGTGTAGCCATTGCTAAGGGACACTCCCAGCTTTGTGAACCCAGATTTTGGTGCTCCCTCATCTGCTGGTTAGGTATCTATTACTCTGTTTAGACAATTGGAGTCATGTCTATTGGATTCTTTCTTGGATACTCACTTCTTTCTACTTAAACTATTATTAATCTATTTAATTCGGCAATACTTTTCCTTTTTTGTTATGACATTGAATTTTCTTAGAATTCTCAATATTTCATCTTAGAGAAAGTACAATTTATTATTTAAAACAATAATGGAAGTGATTTATTGCCCTTTTTTCTCTTGACTCTTGGGTACCATGGTTTGGAGATATCACATACTACACGGTTGACCAGTTGGGGTTGTAATAACAGTCTTTCTTAGAGGTAGCTACAGAGCAGAGGGTAAAGAATGCTGTGTGGGGAATCAGGGTGCCTAGAATTACAGTCCTTCCTCAGGCACATACTGGTAAATGTCACTCCAAGTATGTTACTTATCCTTCTTCAACTTTAGTGCCTTCATCTATGAGGTAGGTATATTAGGAGAACTTGCCTGAGAGAAGTATTGTGAGAATTAAATGAGACCACACTGGGAAAGCACTTTGGAAATACTAAAATAGCTATATGTTGGCTATAGTACTATTACAGTGAACCTAAATACATCTTGCTAAAAATTAAATGTGCTCATTTCCCCTTCCTGGCAAAATTAAGCAGAATAAGTGTAATTCTGTTGGCATATAACAATTCTTAAAATGCAATGGATCCCAAAAGCTTTAAGGGAGTTTGAAGTTTCAGGTTTTTATACATACATTATTAAAACATTTGAGATACTCTGTTCTCTGTGTACAAATCTGAGACAACTTATAAGAGGCTATTCCAGTCAAGACCAGATGGATTATATGATTTTACCCTCATTTCCAAACTCTATCTCTATAGAAGCATTCAAGTAAGCACAAGGTCCTCTGGCCAAACGTCATGCTTAATTCTGTTTCTCATCTATTACTCCCTAAGGAAAAGTTGAAAAAATCCACCCCAAACTATTAAGACCATTAGCCAAATTCCATGAACTATCTACATATTATTTATTATCACACGTAGTAGCAGTAAATTTACTGCCCCATTTCCTTTGGTGGAAGATAGAGGCTTCACAACATCTCTTGGAGGCAGTTAATTGTTCTTTTAAAGGCAACCTAAACATTTTTTTTTCTCTTTTTATACAAATTTTATTTCAAATTTCATTTACTTAAAATTTGAGTTCCAAATGTTTTTCCTCCATTAAACATATTTTCTACTCTTTAAGAAGGGAAGGGATATCATACCCATTTTACATGTGAAGTCGTGCAGAACGTATTTCTATGTTAGCTGTGTCCACTCTTTCCCCCCAAAAAATAAAAGGAAGTTAAAAGTAATATATTTCAATCTGAATTTGGAGTTCATCACTTCTCTCTCTGGAAGTGAATACGCATTGTAATCTTGAATACTTTTGTATTGTCCATATTTATCAGAGTAGGTAAGTCATTCACTACTGATCATCATTACAATGTTGTCACTGTTTACAGTGATCTCTTGTGGCTGCTTCTATCACTTTATATAAGTCCATATAATCTTCCCAGGTTTTTCTGAAATCATCCTCCTTAGTATTTCTTATAACACAATAGTATTACATCAAAATTTTACACCACAACCTGTTTAGTCATTCACCAATTGAAGGGTATTCCTTCAATTTCTAATTCTTCATCATCATAAAAAGAGGTGCTAAGCATTTTTGTACATGATGGTACTTTCCCTTTTTCTTACATCTCTGTAGAATACAGATGGAATAGTGGTATTGCTGAGTCAATGAGCATGCACATTTTTGTAGCCCAAACTGTTTTCCAGAATAGTTTGACCAGTTTCCATCTCTACTACCAGAGCATTCCTATGCCTGTTTTTTCACATCTCCTCCACCATTTCTCATTTTATTTTTCTGTTACCCTAGTCAATTTGATAAATGTGAGGTGGTATCTAAGAGTTCTTTTAATTTGCATTTTTCAAAATACTAAAAAGTTAAAGCATTTTATATGACTGGACAAATTTCATTTTTTATTCTGAAAGCTGACACTCCATATCTTCTGGTCATTCAGCAATTCAGAAATGCCTTATCCTGTACATTTGACTCCACTTTTTACATATTGGAGGAACAAGGCCTTTATCAATGAAATTGCATAAATACTTTCTTGTTTTCCTTCTAATTCTGGCTATATTGGTTTTATTTATGCAAAAACTCTTTCATGTAATCAAAATTACCTATTTTATATCTTATGATCCTCTTTGTCTCTTTTTTGGTCATAAATTCTTTCCTTCTCTGTAGATTTGAGAGGTACTTTTTTAAATTCTCCTATAATTTGCTTTTGATATCATCGTTTATGTCTAAATATTGTAGCATTTTGACCTTACCTTGGTATACAGTATGCGATGTTGGTCTCTGCCTAGTTTCTGCCAAACTGCTTTCCAGTTTTTCCATCAGTTTTTATCAGTGAGTTCTTGCTCCAATAACTGTAACGATCGTCATTTACTACTGTATATTGTGTACCTAACTTATTCCACTTATCAACTACTCTATTAGACAATATCAGATTGTTTAAATGATTACCACTTTGTAATACCATTTGAAATCTAGAACTTCAAGGACCTCTTTTTTCACATTTTTTTCCATTTACTCTCTTGATATTCTTGACCTTAGTAATTTTTAGCAATTTGATTGTTATGGCAATGAATAAGTACATTATTTAGGTGGAATTGTCATTTTTATTACATTGGTTCAGGTTAATCATGAGTAATTAATATATCTCCAATTAGTTAGATTGTCTTTATTTATGTAAGAACTACTTTGTAATTATGTTCAATTTTTTTTCCTGGGTTTGCCTTGGCAGATAGACTCGAATATATTTTATAATATCTGCAGTTGTTTTAAATGGAATTTCTCCTAATTCTTTCTGCTGGGTTTTGTAGGTGCCATAGAAATGCTGATGATTTAGGTGGGTTTGCTTTATATCCTGCCACTTTGATGAATTTGTTAATTGCTTCAACTAGTATCTTTTTTTAAATAAAACATATTTATTATTAGTTTACAACACTCAGTTCCACAAGTTTTTGTGTTCCAAATTTTCTATCCCCCCCCCCATTCCCACTTCCATGGAGGCATGCAATTCTATATAAGTTCTATATATGCCTTCACATTAAACACTAGTCAAGTTGTAAGGAAGACTTATAATCAATGGAATGAATAACAAGGAAGAAAACAAATAAAACAAAATTAAGAAGAGAATGAGTAGTTTGCTTCAATCTTCATTTAGACTCCATAATTCTTTCTCTGAATTTGCATAGACTTTTCTATCATGAGTCCTTTTGAGTTGTCTTATAACGTTGTATTGCTGAGATGAACCCAATGTATCAAAGTCAGTCATCACAGATATGATTTGCCTGTAACTTTTTACAATGTTTTCCTGCTTCTGCTCCCCTCACTCAGTATCTAAAATGTCTCTCCAGGTGGTTATGATGCCCATCTACTCCTCATTTCTTATAGCACAATAGTATTCCACTACATTCACATACTACAACTTGTTTAGCTATTCCCCTGATTGAAAGGCATCCCCTTGATTTCCAATTCTTTGCAACCACCAAAAGAGCTGCTATTAAATATTCTTGTTCATACTGATCTTCCTGCCACTTCTCTGATCTCTTTGGGATTCATCCCAAGAAGTGGTATTGCTGGGTCAAAGGGTATGCATATTTTTACAGCCCTTTGGATATAGTTCCAAATTGCTCTCCAGAATGGTTGGATCAGTTCAAAATTCCACCCATAATGCATTAGTGCTCCAATTTTCTCAACCAGTTTCTTAATCAACTAGTTGAATCTCTAGAGTTCTCTAACTTTTTCATCAGAGCATCTGCAGAATCAAAGTTGTTTTCTTCACTTGTTGCTTATTCTTATGTCTTCAATTACTTTTCCTTGACTTATTGCTAGAGTTAGCACTGCAGACTCAAATGGATGATGATGGATATCCCTGCTTCACCACTAAACCACTAATTTATTAGGAAGACCTCTAGTTTATCTTCATGACAGAAAATGTTTACTCTTGGTTTTATATATATATATATACATATATATACATATTACTTATCATTTGGTTAAAAGCTCCTTTTATTCCTATGCTTTCTAGTGGTTTTTTTTTAGCAGGAACTGGTCTTGTATTTTGTTGAAAGCTTTTACTGCATCTATTGAGGTAATGATATGATTCATGTTATTTTTGACATTGATATGGCCAATTAAGCTTATAGTTATCCTAATATTGACCTGATCCTGAATTTCTGGTATAAATCCCACCTGGTCTTAGTATATGAACTCTGTAATATATGGCTATATTATTTTTGTTAGTATTTTAATTCAATTTTTTTGCATCAATATTCTTTAGAAAAAATATTCTAGAGTTTTCTTTTTCTGGTTTAGTTCTCTCTGGTTGAGGTATCAAAACTATATTTGTGTCATAGAAGGAATTTTGTATGCTCTAATGTGAAGAAATGTTCAAATTCATTATTGATTAAAGAAATGCAAATTAATGCAACTGAAATACCACATCACATGTGTCAGATTGGTTAATATATCAGAAAAGAAAAATGATCAAGTTTGGAGAGAATGTGGGGAAATTGGGCCACTAAGGCACTATTGGTGGAGATGTGAACTGGTCAACCACTTTGGAAAGCAATTTGGAACTATGCCCAAATGACAATCGAACTGTGCATACTCTTTGACCCTGCAGTTACCAGTACAGGTGTTTTTTCCAAAGAGATCAGAAAAAATGGGAAAGGATCTATATGCACAAAAATATTTATAGCAGGTTTTTTATGGCAAAAAAATTGAATTTGAGAGGATAGCCATTAATTGCATAATGACTAAACAAGTTGTGGTATATGAATGTAACAAAATATTATTGTGCTATAAGTAATGAAGAGCAGGCAAACTGCAAAACAACCTGGAAAGACTTCTATGAACAGTCACAAATTGAAATGAGTAGAACCAGAAGAACATTATACATGGTAAGAGCAACATTATATGATGATCAGTTATGAATGACTTATCTCTTCTTAGCAATACAATGATCCAAAACAAGTTCAAAGGACTCATGATAGAAAATGATATCTGCATCCAGAGAAAGAACTGATGGAGCCTGACTAAAATTTGAAGTTATTTTCACTTTTTTTAATTTTTTCCTTTTTTTCCTTTTTGGTCTATTTCTTGTTTCAAAACTGTGACTAATATGGAAACAAATTTTACATGACTATACATATATAACCTATATAAATTTGCTTGCCATCTTAGGAAAAGGAGAGGGAAGTGAGGGAAGGGAAAATTTTGGAACACAAACATTTTAAAAAGTGAATGTTAAAAATACTCTTTACATCTGATTGAAAAAGAAGAAATGTTATTTTATTAAATAATCCTGGTATAACATAGCACTCAATACCTCAAGAAAGCAGAAACAGAACCAGAAGTTCTGCAGAGATCAGCCCTAACATCAAGTCCCTGGAAGAAAGGGTGAACACAAATATAACCTTAGGAGGAGGATTCTGGGAAGATCTAAGAGTATGTCAGAAAATCCCCAGCTCTCCAGATTTTCCCCCACAAAAAAAAGAAAAATATAGCACCTTAGGGCAAAGTAAGTAAGGTAAAAATAAATAACAATAAGGGCTCAACAGGGGTCCTCCTGGGAAAATTCTAGAAGATCAGAAGAAAAATCCAAGGATTCAATTTGGTTGCTGTTAATAGCAAACATCTCCAGGATAAGGTCCTTTTTAACAACAAACAGCAAGCCCTGAGGTTAGTTGGTTTGGGAGGCTACAGACCCCAGCAAGCCCTGAGGTTAGTTGGTTTGGGAGGCTACAGACCCTCAGTTACAGGAGCTTTTATGCCCAGGATAGTGAGGGGATTATCATTGTCTTAGAAGGTGATAATTAAGGGAAACACTCCTGATAATGAACACCAGACCCTGGAGCATGGCAGAGGTGAGATGATATCAGCACACCCAGGGTGAAGCAGTACTGTGGAACAGTTCTGACTGTGGGGACAAAGAGGATGCTGGAAGTTTGGTTCTAGAATAGAAGGAAGAACTGAAGAACTGGGGTAAGAGGCAACATTCTGCAGACTCCAGGACTAGTGATTAAAACAAACAAAAACAGCTATTACTAGAGAAAATGCACAGGCAAGAGAGAAAGAATCCAACCATAGAAAGTTATTATGGGAATGTAGAAGACAGGGTTGACCTTCAAAGGAGGATATTGGAGCAAATAAAAGCTCTTCTAACATCAAAGGTCCCCAGAATTCATAGGAGAACATTTAAAAAAAAACTTTAGAAATCAAAGAGATGGAGGAAAAAAAATAACAATAATCCAGGGGAGAAAAGATTATGAAAATAAATTTTAATTACCTAATGTGTTCTTGTATTTCATTTTTGCCAATTTATCTAATTTTAGACATCAACATTCACTTTCATATGATTTCAAGTTCCAAATTTTCTTACCACCCATGAAGGCATGCATTCTGATTACCCCTTCCCCCATTCCTATCTCCCTTCTGTCATTCCCTCCCCTTTTTATTTATCCCCTTCCTCTTCTGTTTTTCCTTTAATTTAAGATAGATTTCTGAGGGGCAGAGTCCAGATGGCAGAGTAGAGACTGGAATTCCCCAGGTTTCCAGCTTCCTCCTCCTCCAATTCATGTAAAAGGTGACTCTGTATAAACTGTGGAGATACAGAACCCCCAAAATGACACAGAGAAGTTAACCCCCCACTGAGGACAGCCTGGCAGGCCAACAGAAAGTGGCCAGCGCAACACTCTGGGTTAGCTTCTGTCAGAACTTCTGACAGAGTCAGGACTCCTGCACTAGAAGCTTCCAAGCATAACTCTCATTTCTTATCCCAATTTTTCCCTACACCTCTTACTTGATTTTCAAAATCATCTTTTAGTTCTTTCATTGCCTAAGATCGATTCATACATTTCTTGAAGGCTTTGTATGTGGGAAATTGGATTGTATTGTCTTCTGGTTGTATGTTTTGATCTTTCTTATCACCAAAGTGATGTTCTATAGTCTGAGGTATTTTTTGTGCTGTTTCCTCATGTTCCCAGTCAAATATTTGACATTTTAATGCCTTGTTAAAGTCGGACTCTGCTTCCAGTGTGGAGCATGTATTTCAGAGCTATTGTGCAACTGTTTGCAGAGGTTCTCCTGGGGTCTTTACACTTTCAGTGCTTTCAAAAGTGGTATGATCATAGGACAGGTGTTTTCTTCTTTCCTGGCCTGTTCTCTGCTCTGTAAGTGAACACAAGCACTTTTTTCTTCCTTGAAATTGTGAGGAGTATTCCCTCACCATCACGACCACCAACTCTTCCTCACCACAGGACTGCAACCCAGATCCAAGCAGGGTAAATCAAAAGAATCCTGCCCCCATGCCAGCACAGAGATCCCTGAAATCCCCCTCTAATTGGCTGCTTGATTCCCCACTGTCTATATGGCAAGAGCTTCAGAAACAGCCACTTTTGCTGCTGTCACTGCCACCACCACCACTTTTGCCACTCTGGGGTTGGGACAACACTGCACTCCTTTCTCACCCATTTTCAGATAAACCTTTCCCACTGTCCTTCTATGTTGTCTTTAGTGTTTGTGGGTTGTGAAGTCTGGAAACCACAAAAGCTGCCAATGATTCAGTCCCCTGAGGCTTGTTTCAACCCTGTCTGTGCCATATGGCTCATGTTGGACTGTGCTCCTCTCCCAACCTAGTGGAATAGAGCTTTCTTGTCGACTTCCCATCTTATCTTGGACTGGAAATTTGTTTTTCTGTGACATTTTGTGGGTTTTGCAGCTCTAGAATTTGTTTAGATTCATTTTTACAAGTATTTGGAGGCATTTGGGGAAGAACTCAAGCAGGTCCCTGCTTTTACTTTGCAACCTTGTCTCTGCCCCCGGAAATCCAGAATCTTAAGGAAGAAAATGACACTTTGAAAATTAGAACTGGGTAAGGTGGGACTAGTGAAGTTATAAGAGATCCAGAAATAATTAAATGATATATGAAGAATAAAAAATGAAAGAAACAATTTAAGCATGGTGGAGCCACAGTCAGGACAACATAAAATTTATATGTTTCTACTTGAAAGGATCTGATGGCCTGAATATGATATTCCACAAATCAAAAGAGCTAATATTCCATCCTAGAATCACTCACCTGGCAAAACTAAGTATAATCCTTTGGGGGGGGGGATGGACATTGAGTGAGAGAGAGAACATTCAAACAGTCTTGATGAAATGACTAGAGAAAGTTTTACTCTCAAATATAAGACTCAAGAGAAGCATAAAAAAGTAAACAGGAAAGGGCCATGATAAGGTACTTAATAAGGCTGAACTGTTTACATTCCTGTAAGGGAAGATGATATTTGTAACTCTCTTGGAAGGAGCATATATAGAAAGAAGGCATAGGAAAGAATTGAATATAAAGGGATGATATATAAAAAATAAAATTATTGGGTGAGAGAGGAATATACTGGGAGAAAGGCAAAGGGAGAGATAGAATGGGGTAAATTATCTCACATAAAGAGGCAATAAAAAGGACCCACACATACAAAAATATTTATAGCAGCTCTCTTCATGGTGGCCAAGTACTGGAAATTGAGGAGATGCCCATCCATTGGGGAATGGCTGAACAAGTTGTGGTATATGAACACTATTGTTCTATAAGAAATGATGAAGAAGATAATTTCAGAAAAGTCTGGGAAGATTTATGTTAACTGATGCGAGTGAAGTGAGTAGAATCCAGAGAACACTGTACACAGTAACAGCCACAGCTTGAGATGACTGGTTCTGATAGTCTTAGCCCTAGGATGTAAAACGTCTCCAAAGGACTCATGATGGAAATGCCATCCATATCCAGAGAAAGAACTATGGAGTCTGAATGCTGAGTGAAATAAATCATTTTCCTTTTTGTTTGGATGTGTTGTTTTGTTCTTTATCACGGTTTCTCCCATTGGCTATAATTCTTCTACACAACATGACAAATGTGAAAATATGTTTAATAGCAATGAATACATAAAGCCTACATCAGACCACAGGCCAATTTAGGGAAAGAGGGAAAAATCCGAAGCTTATGGAAATAAATATTGAAAAACAAAAATAAAAAAAATAAATTAATAAATTAAAAGAAAAAACAAAAAATCCTCAATTTCATTAAAAATCCAATTTTTCCTGAGAAATTATGCTCAGATTTCCTGGGTTGTGTTTTGTTGTTGCTGTTGTTATAATGCTCTCCTCCTTTCCCCCATCCCCTACAATATCATAACGCCTCTTCTGAGCCTTCTGATTCTCTAATACAGAAGGTGTAAAATATTGTTTTCTGTTGACTATTGCTCCATTATTTTTCAATTGCTTCTTCGTGCATGCTTGCAATATTTTTTCCTCGACTTGGACTGTAATTTGATAAAAATATACTTGGGAGTTTTCATTTTATGAATATTTCAAGAGGTGATCTATGGATTCTTTCAATTTCTATTTTATACTCAGAATCCAAGATGTCAGGATGATGTCACTTCATAATTTTAAGAAATATGATGTCTAAACTCTTCTCTGGATCATGGTTTCCATGTACTCGAGTAATTCGGAAGTCATCTCTTCTCAATCTACTTTCAAAGTTAGCTGATTCCCAATTTCTATTTTTCTCCTCTTTTGATTTTGTTTTATTATTTTTGATGTCTCTTGCAATCACTAGCTTCCACTTGCCAAATCTATTTTTTAGTAGTTTTTTTTTCCTGTGACTTTTTGTACCTTTTTTCCCCCCCATTTGGCAAATCCTGTATTTTAAGGAGTTCTCTACATTGGATTTCTGTGCCTCTCTTACCATTTGATCTTTGATCTATACTAGTTTTTTTTTTTGAGGGGGGAAGGTAGGGCAATTGGGGTTAAGTCACTTGACCAAGGTGACACAGCTAGTTCTTGTGTTAAGTGTCTGAGACTGAATTTGAATTCAGGTCCTTCTAACTCCAGGGCCAGTGCTCTATTGACTGAGCCACCTAGCTGGCCCTATACTAGTTTTAAGGTATTATTATCTTCAGTACTATTTTGTACCTCCTTTATCAATCTGTTTACTTTTTAAAATGATTTTCTTACATCACTGTAATGGTAATGTAATTTTGAATTTGAAGATCCCTTTGTGTTGGCAAAAGTATCAGGTACTTAACACTTAGTAACTGATCAAGCCTCTGATTGGTGGAACAGAAGGTATGAACTCCTGTCTCCTGTTAACTGACATAACAGGAAGAGGTTGATTGAAGGAAGTGAAGTAGATAATACTGTCTATATAAGAAAAGCCCCAGAGAGGCACAGTCAGAATTTCTTTGAGACCAAGATCTGGTGGCAGAACAGCTATAGAAGAATGGAGAACTGAGTCCTGAGTACTTGTGGTGATGGAGCTTATTCTGATCAGCATCCCAGGAGCCCAGAGCCCAGAGCCCAGGAGCCAGGATCCCAGGTGACTGAAGCATGACCAGGATGCTGACACTTTGTTTGTGGCTTGCTTGAGCCTTGAATTCCTTGGAGCAGAAATGGTGAAGGAGCTGACATGGACCAGACCCTGTGAATGCCAGTGTGGAGCAGGACCTGCCCAGAGAGCTGGTCAAGGAACTGGGAGCTGTCTGCCATTGAATCCAGGTAGCATCTGGGGCCATGGAAGGGGATCTAGGGAATCTGAGAACAAGCTCCAAGTCAAGATGAAGAAAAGACCTCTCCTTGGGTACTGAGTAATTATGTAATTATAGTTTACTAGTGACCTAAGGGGTGGAGGGTTTTGTGTATGATACTTAGTAAGACTTTATTGAATAAGTGACTGATTATACTTTGAGTACTTTGACTATTGTTAGTGATAAGTGACTGATTGAGTTAATCAAGACTTTGCCCCCAAGAGTGGAAGACTTTTAGACTATGATAAGTGACTAAATGAATTAATCAAGACTTTGCCCCAACAGTGGAAGACTTTGAGACTACTGATAAGTGACTAATTGAGTTAATCAAGACTTTGCCCCAAGAGTGGAAGACTTTGACTGTGTACTTTGATACTACTGATTGAATAAACTTGAGTGACTATTTTACTTTGAGACTATGATGTGAATATTATATTGTGATTTTTTGTGATAAGTTGTAATATGGTAAATGCTGTATTTTGAATTATGCTGTACCTTGATTTTCCATTGATGTTTTGCTTTTGTTATGGAATAGAGTGATAACTATACTGAGTAATCAGAACCTTTAAAAAGCTGTTCACAGTAGCAGTTCTTCTGGGAAGCTTATGTAAATGGCATTACAATCACTCTTATTTTTCCCCATCTTTTTCTTCCTCTCTTATTTGGTTTTTACAATCCTTTTTGAACTACTCCAGGAAATCTCTTTTAGCCCTGAGATCTAGTAACATTTTTCTATGAGGTTTTGCATATAGCTGCTTTGATTTCATTGTCTTCTGAGTTTGTGGTCCTCTTTCCTTTCACCATGGTAAATTTCTATGACCAGGTTCTTTTTATTGTTGTTGTTTCCTCACTTTAAGACCTTTTCTTGAATTTTAACTTTATGTTAAAGTTGGCCTCTGAGCCTGGATTTTAGGGGACAGTATTTCAAATTTCATATTTCTTGTGCTTCTGTATTCAGAGTTACAGGAATACTTCAGTTCTTCCAAGGTGTTATGATCTAAGGAGAGATGTGGCTATTGTTTTCCTGGCTTGTGCTTGGGTCACTGAGCTATTACAAGTACCTTTTTCTGCCTAGGAACTATTATTAAACTCTTCACCACTCCTCCTATGCCTCATCTCCCTGGATCTGCAAGCTTTTGGAACCATGTTTAGGCAAAGTATCCCTGCTCCCATTGTCTTCAAGGATCCCATGTAATCTCCTTTAGATCAGTTGTGTGACTTCCTCACTTATCATCTATGTGTTAATAAGCTGCCATAGTCACAGATTCAGTGACCTCCCAGTCCTACTATTAGCTTGATGGAGAACAGACTTCCCTGAACTGTGTGCCACTCACCCTCTAGTGAGGCAGAACTTAGCAAAGAATCTTCTAATTTGTCTTGAAATGGAAATTATTTTCTTTGTTCTGCCACTCCAGAATTTGGTTTGAGGTATGATATTAAAATATTTTCTAAGGAGGTTTGGGAGAGCTCAGGTGAGTCCCTTTCTTTATTCCACTATATTCAAGAGACCAACTTTAGCATAAAGTTAAGTCATAAAATAAGCTCAATACAAAAGAATCTCAAAATCAAGCCATCTGCATTCATTTCTTTAAAGAAATATGTGAAAGGGTCTAAGGTCAAAAGACATTTTCTAGAACAATCAAAAAAGGATTTTATAAATCAAATTAAAGAGGTAAAGTGAAAATTGGGCAAAGTATAGTGTTGCAAGAAAATCTTGAAAAAAAGATAAGAGCTTGGTAAACGAGCCACAAAAAATACTGAAAAAATAAAGACCTTATTAAAAAAAAGATGGGGCCAAATGGTAAAAGAGACACAAAAATCCACTGAAATAAAGAACTCTGTAAGAAGCAAAATTGTTGGGGCAGCTAGGTGGCACAGTGAATAGAGCACCAGCCCGGGAGTCAGGAGGATCTGAGTTCAAGTCCAGCCTCAGTCACTTAACACAAAAACTAGCTGTGTGACCTTGGGCAAGTCACTTAACCCCAATTGCCTGGCCCTCCCCCCAAAACAAGCTAAAAAAGCAAAAAAAGCAGAATGGTCAATCACAAACACACATACACAGTGTAAAGAATTTCACTGAAGTGCAAAACTCCTTAAAAAGAAAAATTAGCCATATGCTAATGTGGATACAAAAGTTAGCTAAAGAAAATAATTCCTTAAAAATTAGAATTGGGTAAGTCAGAGCAAATAATCCCATATGACATGAAGAAATAAAAAGCAAAAACAAAATAATGAAATAGAAGAAAATGGGAAATATCTCACTGGAAAAAATAACTGACCTTGAAAATAGATCCAAGAGAAATAATTTAATTAATATAATAATTAATAATTTAATTCTTGGACTATCTGAAAGTAAGGCTCAAAAAAAGGAGTATCTATTTCAAGAAATTATCAAGAAAAACTATGATGACATCATAGAACCAGAGGGTATGATAAAAAAAAGAACAAAACAATGCCGCTGATTACCTCTAAAACAGAGGCTAAAACGAAATTCTCAAGACTATTCTAGTCATATTCTGGAACTTCCATGTGAAAGAGCGAATATGGCAAGTAGCTAGAAAGAAATATCATTGGAGTGACAGTCTGGAAAACATGAGTCAGCATCTTCTAACATCAAAGGATTAAAAGCCTTGCAATGTGATATCCCGAAGTTCAAAAAAGCCAGGAATACAATCAAAAATTACCTACCCAGCAAAACTGAGTAGATTCCTTTAGTGGGGGAAGTAAATAATTAATGAAATTGAGGACTTTAAAGAATTTCTTTTTTTGTAATTTAATTTTTCGCACAATTATATGTAAAAGCAATATTATCATTCTTCTTTTTTTAGATTTTGAGTTACAAATTTTCTCCCTCCCTTCCTCCCCTTCCTTTCCCCCACACAAGAAAGTAAGCAATTTGACATAGTTATATATGTGTAGACTTTTGCACATAAGTCACGTTTATTTGGAAAACATAAACAAAAGAAAAAAATGAAAAGTATCTTTGATCTTCATTCAGACTCCACCAGTTCTTTTACTGAAGATGGACAGCATCTTTCATCATACATGCTTCACAATTTGGGGGGATCATTGTATTGCTGAGAATAGCTAATCAGGTGGCATTGAGGCCATATATGACCTCTAGGTCCCAGTTACAACCCTATGACTGAATAGATAATGACACAGAACAAACCCCCTTAATAAAAGTATCATTCTGTAAAACTTGCACTCGGTCCAATGGCCACATACCTATGGTGTCACTCACAGTAGATTCTCTTACAATATTGCTATTGTTGTGTATGATGCTCTCTTTGTTCTGCTCATTTCACTTTGCATCACTTCATGTAAATATTTCCTAGTTTTTCTGAGAGCAACCTGCTCATAATTTCTTATGGCACAATAGGATTCTATCACAATCACATACAACAACTCCTGCAACCATTCACCAGTTGATAGACATCCCTGCAATTTCCAATTCTATGCCACCACTATAAGAGTTGCTATAAATGTTTTTGTACATATAGGTCTGTTACTGTTTTTATCTCTTTGTTATACAGACCTAGTTGTTGTATTACTGCATCCAAAGGTATGTATTGTTTTGATAATCCTTTGGGTACAGTTCCAAATAGCTCTCTAGAATGGTTATAAATCAGTATACAATCTCACCAAAAGTGCATCAGTGCTTTAGTTTTCCCAAATCCCCTTCAACATTTTCATTTTCTTTTCTTTTGTATTAGCCAATCTCATAGATATGTGATGGTTGCTCAGGAAACAATTAAATCCCATGTTATATAAACTATTTTTAAAAAAAATAGGTTTAAAGTGTCCTGCCAAATTCCTCTGAGATGAAAAAGATAGGTACATGATAAATACATAAAGGTGATATCATAAGCAAATTATGAGAGCGTGGAAAAATTTTTATCAATCGCCGGATGAAAAATTTAAGATCAAACAAAAGATGGAGAGGATTGAAAAAATAAAATGGGTAAATCTCATTACATGAAATTACCAAAGGAGATTCCTGAACTTCTGGGACCAAAAATGGCAGAGTAAACCTGAAAATGCAGAGATTATTGTCCACCAAGTGTAAAATCCTGAAATAGTGAAAGCAGCAAAAGGCTTGGGAATCCTGGAGGAAGCATATGATTAAAGCTGTGCTGAGCCTGAAGTGAAGGGCAGGAGGTGTCGCGACAAGCTGAACTGCTAGAGATCCCAAAGCCCAGCGGTAGAGCCAACAAGCAGTAACAAAGAAGCCAGGGTGTGCTTTAGCAAAATCAAGGAAATCTGCAGACCCCAGTATAGCAAGCCACCAGCTGCTGAGCCGGCTTGAACTGTAGCCCAGAGGCACAGAGCTAGAAGTGGCTAGACCACCCCTCCCCCACACCCTACTCTGAGCCTCAGGATAACCCAGGAGAAACACTGAGAGTCCAGGACTTGGCCTCAGTCTAGACACCCAGAGGCTAAGGAACAAAATGTCAACAACCGGGCCCTAGTTCGCAGCTTGAGAAGCATATGTCAGAGCCCTCTGTAGCCCAGAAGCAGAAATCCACTTTAAAAGTCAGGAAATAGGCAATCACAATGGACAAGAAGGAAACAGGGAAATCAAGAGCAAGAACATTGCAATCCTATTATAGTGAGGAAGAACAACCAAATTCAAAGGACAATATTGATTCTATAATCTCACGTGAGACCACAGAAGTAAATATGGATTTCTCTCAAGCCCAACGAGCATTCTTGGAAGCATTTAAGAAAGATTTTAAAAGCCAAATCAGAGAGGTAGAAGATAAATTGACCAATTCTTTTAAAATTACAGTGGTCAAAATGGAAGAAAAAAACTCACTGAAGAAAACAAATCCTTAAAAAGTAAAATTTGTGAACTGGGACAAGAGGTTCAAAGTCTAAACAGAGAAAATATCTCCCTAAAAGTAACCAATGAAGGGCATGGCTAGGTGGTGCAGTGAATAGAACACCGGCCCTGGAGTCAGGAGGACCTGAGTTCAAATCCGGCCTCAGACAGTTAACACAAAAACTAGCCTGTGACCTTGGGCAAGTCACTTAACCCCAATTGCCCTCCAAAAAAAAATAACCAATGAAAATAATTTACTAAAAATTAGAATCAGTCAAATCAAAGTTAATGACTCTATGATGTGTCATGAATCAGTCAAACAAAAGATTAAGATTGATAAATTAGAAGAAACTGTAAAATATCTTATTGGAAAAACAACTGACATGGAGAACAGATCCAGGAGAGATAAGCTAAGAATTATTGGTCTATCAGAAAGCCATGATGAAAAAACAGCCTGGACAACATCTTCCAAGAAATTGTTAAAGAAAACTGTCCTGATATCCTAGAATCAGAGGGTAAAATAGTTATCAAAAGAATGCACCAGACTCCTCCTGAAAGAGATCCCAAATTGAAAACTCTAAGAAATATAGTAGCCAAATTACATAATCACAAGGTTAAGGAGAAAATACTGCAAGCAGCCAGAAAGAAACAAATGAAATATCATGGAAATACAGTCAGGATCACACAGGACCTAGTGGCTTCTACATTAGAAGGTCAGAGGGATTGGAATATAATATTTCATAAGGCAAAAGAGCTTGGACTTCAACCAAGTATCAACTACCCATCAAAACTGAGCATTACCTTTCAGGCAAGGAGATGGTCATTCAATGAAATAAGGGACTTCCAGACTTTATTGATGAAAAAGCTCAATGGAAAATTTGATCTCCAAATACAAGACTCAAAAATGATATAAAAAGATAAACAAGGAAAACAAACACACACACTCACTCACACACACACACACACACATAACTTGTGATTCAATAAAAGTAAATTGTATACCTCCCTATATGGGAAGCTGATACCTGTCAATATTGAGGTTTATATAATTATCATGATATTTAAAGGGAAGTAAATAGATAAAGGTTGTGGTTATAAATGAATTAATCTGAGGATAAATAAAACCTTATTAAGGGGTACAAAGAGGCTGTAATGGGAGGAAAGGAAAGGAGGAGGCAGAAAAGGGTAAATTATGCCACACAAAGAGACATAAAAATGTACTATAGTACAGGGAAAGAAGGGAGGAAGATGAACATGATATGAACTTTATTTTCATTAGTTTTGGTTGATTACTATAGTTATTGACTTCTGAGTCTCATATTCCCAATCTATTCTATGCTACTTTATTCCTCAGCCAATACAGTTATGATGACTATTGCTTTATAATAAAGATTAAAATCTGGTATGACTAGGCCACCTTCCCTGACATGGCTTTGTAATAATTCCCTTTATATTCTGGACCTTTTGTTCTTCCAAATGAATTTTGTTAGTATTTTTTCTAGCTCTATAAAGTAATATTTGGGTACATAGACTGGTATGGTACTAAATATCTAATTTAAGTAAGATTCTCATTTTGATTGTATTAGTATGACCCAGCCACGTGCAATTAATGTTTTTTCCAATTAGTTATATGTGACTTTCTTTGTGTTTAAAGTGTTGTGTTCATATAGGTCCTGTGTTTATTTTGGCAGGTAGATTCCCAAATATTTTGTTATGTCTACAGTAACTTTAAATGGGATTTCTCTTTCTATCTCTTGCTGTTGAATTTCATTAGAAATATACATGAATGCCAAGGATTTATGTGGGTTTATTTTATATCCTGCTACTTTGCCAAATTTATTTATTGTCTCAAGTATTTTTTTTTGCTTGATTATCTAGGATTCTCTAAGTATATCATCATATCATCTGCAAAGAATGATAGCTTAATCTCTTCTTTGCCTAATTTGATTCCTTCAATTTTTTGTTCTCTTTTTGCTACTGATAACATTTCTAGTACCAGATTGAATGAGAGGTGTGATAGTGGAAATCCTTGTTTCAACCCTGATTTTATTGGAAATGCTTCTAGCTTATCCTCATCACCTATAATACTTGCTGATGACTTTAAATATATGCTACCTATTATTTTAAGGAAGACTCCATTTATTCCTATTGTTTCTAGTGATTTTCATAGGAATAGATGTTGTATTTTTTCAAATGTCTTTTCTGCATCTATTGAGATAATCATATGGTGTCTGTTAGTTTTATTGTTGATATGATCGATTATACTGTGGTTGTACTAATATTGAACAATCCTTCCAATTCTGAAATAAATCTTAGCTGATCAAAGTGTATTATTTTTGTGATAAGTTGCTGTAGTTTTTTCCTAATATTTTATTTAATTTTTTTGCATCTATATCCATGAGGGAAATTGGTCTATAATGTTCTCCAATTTGACTCTTCCTGATTTAGGTATCAGTACCATATTTGTGTCATAAAAATGATATTATAGCACTCCTTCTTCACTAATTTTCCCAAACAATTTGTAGAGTATTGGAATCAATTGTTCTTTAAATGTTTGATAGAATTTTCAATAAATCCATCTGGCCCTGGAGATTTTTTCCTAGGGAGTTCATTACTTCAATTTCTTTTTTTCTGAGATGGGGTTATTTAAGTAATTTACTTCCCCTTCAGTTAATCTAAAGAACTTACATTTTTGTGAATATTCATCCATTTCACTAAGATTGTCAAATTTATGTCCATACAATTGGGCAAAATAATTCCTAATTACTGCTTTAATTTAATCTGCTTTGGAAGTAGATTCATCCTTTTCATTTTTGATAATTATAATTTGGTTTTCTTCTTTCTTTTTTATCATATTGACTAAAGGTTTATCAATGTTATTGTTTTTTTCATAAAATTAGTTCTTAGTTTTATTTATTAAATCAACATTTTTATCAATTTCAATTTTCTTAATCTCTCCTTTGGTTTTCATTATTTCTAATTCAGTATTTAATTGGGGATTTTCAATTTGTTATTTTTCTAGCTTTTTCAATTGCATGAACAATTTATTGATCTCCATTTTCTCTAATTTATTCATATATTCACTAAGGGATAAAAACCTCCCGCTAAAAGCAGCTTTTGCTGCATCCCACAAGTTTTGGTATGTTGTCTCATTTTTATCATTCTCTTGAATGAAGTTATTGATTGTTTCTAAAATTTCTGGTTTGACCAACTCTTTTTAGGATTAAGTTATTTACTTTCCAATTAGGTTTTAGGCTATCTTTCCATGGCCCTATATTGCATATGTTTTTTATTGCATCATGATCTGAGAATGATGCATTTAATATTTCTGCCTTTCTTCACTGAGTTGTGAGGTTTTTATGCCTTAGTATATGGTCTATTTTTGTGTATGTGCCATGTACCACTGAGAAGAAGGTATATTCTTTTTTATACAATTTAATTTTCTCCAGAGATCTATGATATCAAGCCTCTCTATTCACCTCCTTAACTTCTTTCTTGTTTATTTTGAAGTTAGCTTTATCAAGTTCAGAGAGGGGGAGATTGAGGTCCCTCACTAGGATACTTTTGCTATATATTTCTTACTCTAATTCCATTGACTTCTCCACTAGGAATCTTACTGCTATACTACTTGGTGCATATATGTTAAGTAATGATATTGCTTCATTCTCAAAGGTGCCTTTTAGCAGGATATGTTTTTCCATCCTTATCTCTTTTAATTAGATCTATTTTTGCTCTATCTAAGATAAGTATTGCTACTTCTGCTTTTTTTTTTTACTTTAGCTGAAGCATAATATATTCTACTCCAGCCTTTTATCTTTACCCTGTGTATCCCCTTGTTTGAAATGTGTTTCTTGTAGACAAGACAGCATGTTCTAGGATTTTGGTTTTAATCCATTCTGCTATCTACCTCCATTTTATGGGGGAGTTCATCCCATTCACATTCACAGTTGTGATTACTATCTGTCTTTCCCTCCATCCTATTCCCTCCTCTCTTTATTTTTGTTTCTCCCTTCCCCTTCTTAAGAGTTTTCCTTTTGACAGCACCTCCCTCAGTATTTTCTCCCTGTGCCCCCCCTTACCTACGCTTTCCCCTTTCTACTATTTTCCTCCCTTCTAACCACCCCTGCCCTTTTCACCCTCCCATTTTACCTCTCCTACTGCCTGTAGGGCACAATAGATTATTCTGCTTAACAGAGTATGTTATTTCCTCCTGGAATCCAAACCAATGAGTGTAAATTTCATACAGTACTCCTCTCCCTCCCTCTATTCCCTCTATTATGTTGAGTTTTTCTGTTTTTTTTGTGTTAGAATCCTAAGCTTAACTGATCATGTTGATTCTTCCTTGAACCACAACCAATGAGAATAAAGTTCATATGATGTTCATCTCCCTCCCTCATTCCTCTCTACAATAGTGTGTTTTTATGCCTCTTCATGTGGCATAATTTACCTTTTTCAATTTCATCCTTTCCTTTTCTCCCATTACAGTCCCTTTGAACCCCTTAATAAGGTTTTTTATGGTCAAATTAGTTCATTCATATCGGTACCCTCTGTCTATTTATCCCTTTTAAATGCCCCTATAATTATATTAATATTAACAGGTATCAGCTTCTCATATAGGGATGTAAACAGTTTACTCTTATTGAATCCCAAATTATGTGCCTGTGTGAGTGTGTTTTCCTTGTTCACATTTTTGTGTCTTTCTTGAGTCTTGTAAATGGAGAACAAATTTTCCATTGAGCTCCTGCTTTTTCATCAGGAAAGTCTGGAAGTCCCTTATTTCATTAAATGACCATCTCCTTGCCTGATAGATTATGCTCAGTTTTTCCAGGTTGTTGATTCTTGATTGCAGTCCTAGCTCTTTTACCTTATGAAATATCAAATTCCAATCCCTCTGCTCTTTTAATGTAGAAGCTGCTAGGTCCTGTGTTATCCTGACTGTATTTCCATGATATTTGAATAGTTTCTTGTTGTGGGCCCTGTGCTTTCACCTATGCAGCTCTGACCAATCCTCCATCCTGTGGTGAGATATCTGTGAATTGCCCTTGAGGTAGGTGAGTCTGCTGTCTAGGGTTCCTTCTCATTTTGCTGCTCTGAGGTCCACGCTGGTTCAGCCCCTGTGTGCTCCATACTCTACCTGTCCAGACCTCCATGGCCACTTTCCTGGGCTGGGAATCTGTCATACTCAGAATCCCAATGGATTCTGTCACTCTAAAATTAGTTCAGATTCACTTTTTAAAGGTTATTGATGGAATTCATGGAGGAGCTTAGAAAATTTCCTGCTTCCATTCCGCCATCTTAGTTCTGCCCTCAAAAGGAAAACTCTTTTTTTTTTTTGCTTTTTGGAGGGCAATTGGGGTTAAGTGACTTGCCCAAGATCACATGGCTAGTTATTGTGTTAAGTGTCTGAGGCTGAATTTCAACCCAGGTCCTCCTAACTACAGCGCCAGTGATCTATTCCCTGCACCACCTAGCTGCCCCAAAAGGAAAACACTTAAGGAAGTAAAGGGAGAAGGAAGAAATGAAAACATAAACAGGGAAGGGAATAGGATGGAGGGAAAGACACAGATAGTGATCATAACTGTGAATGTGAATGGGATGAACTCTCCCATAAAACAGAGGTGGAGAGCAAAATGGATTAAAAACCATAATCCTACAATATGCTGTCTACAAGAAACATATTTGAAACAAGGGGATACTCACAGGGTAAAGGTGAAAGTCTGGCATAGAATATACTATGCTTCAGCTAAATGGAAAAAAGGGGGTAGCAATCCTCATCTCAGATAAAGCAAAAGCAAAAATAGATTTAATGAAATAGATAAGGATGTAAAGTATATCCTGCTCAAAAATGAAGCAATATCATTACTTAACATATATGCACCAAGTGGTATAACATCCAGATTCCTAGTGGAGAAGTCAAGGGAATTAGAGGAAGAAATAGATAGCAAAAGTATCCTAGTGAGGGACCTCAATCTCCCCCTCTCTGAACTTGATAAATCTTACTTCAAAATAAACAAGAAAGAAGTTAAGGAGGTGAATAGAATTTTAGAGAGGCTTGATATCATAGATATCTGGCGAAAATTAAATGGGGATAAAAAAGAATTATACCTTCTTCTCAGTAGCACATGGCACATAAACAAAAATTGACCATGTACTAGGGCATAAAAACTTCACAGTTCAGTGAAGAAAGGTAGAAATATTAAATGAATCATTCTCAGATCATGATGTAATAAAAATCATATGCAATAAAGGGCCATGGAAAAATAGCCTAAAACCTAATTGGAAACTAAACAATTTAATCCTAAAGAAAGAGTGGGTCAAACAAGAAATTATAGAAACAATCAGTAATTTCATTCAAGAGAAGGACAATAATGTTACAACATAGCAAAACTTGTGGGATGCAGCAAAATCAGTTTTTAGGGGAAATTTTATATCCCTTTATGCCTACATGAGTAAATTAGAGAAAATGGAGTTCAATAAATTGGGCATGCAATTGAAAAAGCTAGAAAAAGAACAAATTGAAAATCCCCAATTAAATACTAAATTAGAAATAATGAAAACCAAAAGAGAGATTAAGAAAATTGAAATTAAGGAAACTATTGAATTATGGGGATGGCTAGGGGGCACAGTGAGTGGATCACTGGCCCTGGACTCAGGAGGACTTGAGTTCAAATCCGGCCTCAGACACTTAACACTTACTAGCCACGTGACCTTGGGCAAGTCAACCAGTAACATTGTGGTAATTTTCCTTCTTTTCTCTACACAAAGATCACTGCAGTGATGGGGTTCTCAATGCCTTCAGAAAAAGTCCACTCAATTTTTCGATGTCTTGATTTGGGGGAAGTTTTTCTTGATATTCACTCGAGACCTCTCTCTCAGTAACTCTCATCTAGTCCTTTCCTTTGAGAACAAACAACACAAGTATTATGCCTTTACCTTGTGATTACCTTGTGAGAGTTTTTCTTTTTTATTGTTGTTATGTACACCCTGATCACCATCCTTTGAATGGGCTCCAGTTTCTAAAAAGACTTGCTAAAATATCATACCCCAAACCAACTACACCACTTCAGATGTGGATTAAACAGGAGAGTGATAAGTGGGATTCTTGCTTCATTCTGAATATAAGGTAGTTACTTTTTTTTTCAAATGCTTTATTAACTTCAGATTTACATCATTCATTTCTACCAGATTTTGAGCTGCAAATTTTCTCCCCATTTTTCCCCTATCCACCGCCCCAAAATAGCAGTCCCACAGAATATCCCCTCCTCCAATTTGCTTTCTCCCATATTTTCTCCCATACCGCTTTCGAATTTTCCAGTGGGTCTCTATGCCCCAGTGCCTGTATATCTTATTCCCCAATTATATATAAAATAGTATTAATAATAGTATATATATTTGACTATTTGATTTTAAAACTTGGAATTCCAGATTCATTCCATTCCTCCCTTGTCACCCACCCTTACTGGGAAGATAAGCAGTTCAGTATAGGTTGTACATGTGTGGCTAATGCAAAGGAATAACATAGAAGATATATTGTAAAAGAATGACTGTATTTTTCTCCCTCCTATCCCACCACCCACTTGTTCTATACTCTACTTTGATCCCATTCCTTTTCAAATGTGGATGCTTCCAACTTCCCTCCCCCCCAGCCTGCCCTTCCTTCCATCATCCCCCCATCATCCCCTTCCCCCCCTACTCTCCTGCAGGGGGAGATATTAGTGTGTATTTCATTCCCTCCTCAAGCCAAATTCAATGGGAATACATTTGACCTATTCCCTTTTGCCTTCCTATACTTCCCTTCCATTGTAACCATTTTCTCTTGCCTCTTCTGTATGACATAGTTTACTCCATTCTGTCTTTCGCCATCTCCTCTCATTATATTCCTCTCTCACCTCTTAACTTCCCCATTTAAGTATCATCCCTTCCTGTTAAATTACTCCTGTGCCCTCTATGTATAACTGTAAACATATATACACACATTCACATATATATTCATATGCCCATATACCCTCAAATGTAGACATATATATTTTTATTCCCTTCAAGTACTGAGAAAAGTTTCATAAGTTACAATTATTGTTTTTCCATGTAGGCATGTTAATAGTTCAACTTTGATAAGTTCCTTATGATTTCTTTTCCCTGTTTACCTTCTCACGCTTCTCGTGCTTCTTATATCTGAATGTCAAATTTTCAATTCAACTCTGGCCTTTTCAGCAAGAATGATTCAAGTCCTCTGTTCCACTGAAAGATCTTATTTTCCCCTGAAACATCATACTCAGTTTTGCTGGGTAGGTGACTCTAGGTTTTAATCCCAACTCCTTGGACCTCCGGAATATCATATTCCAAGCCCTATGATACCTCAGTGTAGAAGTTGCCAGATCCTGGGTTATCCTGATTGTGTTTCCACAATACTCAGATTGTGTCTTCCTGGCTGCTTGTAATATTCTCTCCTTAATCTGGGAATTCCAGAACCTGGAAACTAGGAGTTTTCTTTTTGGGATCTTTTTCAGGAGGTGATTGGTGGATTCTTTCAACCTCTATTTTGCCTTCTGGTTCTAAAACATCAGGGCAGTTTTCTTTGAGAATTCCCTGGAGGATGATTTCTAGGTTCTTACTTTGATCATGGCTTTCAGGTAGTCCAACAAGTTTTAAATTATCTCTCCTGGATCTATTTTCCAGGTCAGTGGTTTTTCCATAAGATATTTCACATTGCCTTCTATTCTTTCATTTGTTTGCATCTGTTTAACAGCATCTTGATTTCTCATAAAGTCATTAGCTTCCATTTGCTCCAATCTAATTCTGAAGCAAGGATTCTCCTCATTGAGCTTTTGAGATTCTTTTTCCATCTCACAAATTTGGCTTTTTAAGGCATTCTTCTCCTCATTGCCTTTTTGAGCCTCTTTTGCTATTTGAGTTAGTCTATTTTTTAAGGTGATATTTTCCTCAGTCAGGCTGTTGACTCTCATTTCGTAAGTTTCTTGCATTGTTTTCATTTCTCTTCCCAATTTTTCCTCCACTTCTCTTATCTGCTTCTTAAGGTCCTCTTAAGGTTGGAATCTTCTGTCTGCTTTGTTTCCTTTGCCTGGTCATGTTGCCCCTCCGTTACTTGACCCCTGGGCTTTTTGCCACAGTAGGACTCTGCCACCAGACAGGGGAGCTTTCCTCCCAAATGCTGGGGTTTTCTCAAGTACTGGAGGTATTAGATAGGTGCCCTCTCTTAGGTCTCCACACACTCTGGCAAGCTGGACACACACCCCAGGACCTCCACCCTAGACTGAAATCCAGATCCAAAAAGGTTAAAGCAAGAGCAATTACCCCTCAGACTGGTGCTTGGTCCCCCTACACTCTGTAGGCCAGGAGCTGAAACTGCCACATAGAGCTGGCTGGTTGTGCCAGGTCTCAGAGGCTTCTCGTCCCAGGAGCAAAAGCCCCACTCTGCCACTTACTGGGTCCCAAAGTCCAGACTGCACTGGCCTCTCACCTTGTCCTCCACATCTATGTGTTGATAAATCTGGAAAAGGCCTCAGCTGCTGCTGATCTGGAGTCCCTCTGGCTGGTGGCTGGTCAAGCCCGCCCTGGGGCTAAAACCTTGGTGCGGGGCTGGGCTCGGCTCCCAGAGCGCTGCGCTGGATTCCTGCTGGCCTGCCCAGTTGTCCTCAGCAGGAGGTTAGCTTTTCTGTCGTTTTGTGGGTTCTGCAGCTCCAAAGTTTGTTTAGAGTCCCCTTTTTACATGGATTGGGGAGGGTGGAAGCCAGAGCCGCGGGAAGGTCGTGCTTCTACTCTTCCATCTATTTAAGGTAGTTACTAATAGAACATCAGACATAATCTTACAATCATAGATTTAGAACCAGAAGGAATTCCAAAGTCTATGTACTGAATTCCTTTCGTTTTATGGATAATGAGACTGAGACCCAGGAAGGCTGCACATTTCCTAAGTTCACAAAGTACATTTCAGAATACACTATCTGTTTAAATATCTAGACAAAGAGTTCTTTCTCCCTTATGAGGTTTCCCTCATAAATGTTTCACCACGTAATAGGATAACTCCTTAGATTGAGTTTCCACTACCAGAATTATATCAGTTTGTTTTTGCCCTCTCCTCTCCACTTCAGGTTCCCTTAGTACAGGCAGAAACACAGAATAGGGATAAGCTGATGTTAAGGATGTAGCTCTCTTTGACCTTGTGATCTTACACAGAGTCATTGCTAGTCATTTCCCTGGAATAATCTACCTTCCTGCACAGTCCAGCACACGAGATACCCCAGGAACATGTCTACTAGCAAAAAAAATTATATTGATTTAGTGTCTTTTTTGAATTGATTCCATTTGCTGTTAAGTGATTTTGTCATGTAATTATCTCCATCATTATTCTTTGTCTCTAAACTTAGTTCAGTAATTCAGCTAGCCTGTAATGAGTTTAGTGTATAAGTTCAGTTCTACGTGCAATTTTGTTTCTATTCTTGCCTCCAGGAAATTTGCTGTACTTAAGGGATGCAAGTGCACAAGGGAGAGTCTGGTCTAATATCTTACAGTATGAAGCTATCCTTCAAGGATACCTGTTTTGTTATCCAGAGCAGCCTGTTTTGTCATCCAAAGACAGTGGCTCACTATCTCTCCCCTTGTGGTAGCCTCAGAAAAATGAATATTTCTTCAGGAAATTTCTTAGGAAGGGATGAGTTTCACTATCCCTTCATTCCAACCAATTTCCAACCAATCATGTTGTCCCCTATTTCTCAGCTTTGTAATCAGTCAGAATTTGTTCCTTGACTTCAAAGTTTTGTTCTTTGTTTTGCACATCCTTTAAAAAAAATTTTTTTAATGGGAATCATTCTCCATCTGAGAGAATCTTAGGTTTGCTTCGGAAGTTAATATCCTATTTATGAATAAATCCACACAATACTAATAAATTTATCTTGCTCAGAAATTTGTGCTTCAGTATGCCTTGATTTTCATTATTATAATACAAAGAATACCAAAAACATAGAAATAGCCACTCAAGTAATTTGATTCCTCAGGATGCTCCTAATTTGCTCCAAAGAAGTCTCTTCTGGTTCTCTTACTTATCCTTGTTTCAAGAACATAAAGATTCACTAATATAATATGGTGATCCTGTTTGAATTGGCTTGGAAAGCTAATCTTTCCCCCTTTTTTTCAATTATCTATGAGAATCCTAGATTCTCTTAATAGGTATTGGTATCAGCTACTTCCATCTTTGTTCTACATACCCAAATCTGATGGAGAATGAGACTTTGATTTGGTAAACCTTCTAAAAGGTAATGTCTGAGGGAAAAAGAATGGAAATTCCCACACCGACAAGAAATACCATCTAGGAAGAAGGAAGTCAATATTTAATATTTTTTAGACTTGAAAATAAGCACAAAGTAAACTGGTTTTATTTTCAACATTCAGAAAAAAAAGAAACATTAACTGTGGACTTCCTGACACCAAGTGAGGAGAACATGAGTTGCGCAGCATAGCCAGGCATGAGAAGTCATTGCTCTTGAAAGGTTAAAAGGGATTCCATTTATGTCCACACCGTGTAACTGTGTGAATTTGAAGGTTAACAAATTGCAACCTAAGTGAGTAAAAAGTAATTACAGGAGCATGGAATACTTTTCCTGTCTGATCTATAGATGAGGAAAGACTGTATAACCAAAGAAGAGATAGTAAACATTACAGAATGTAAAATAGGTCATTTTTATCACATTAAATAGGTTTTAAAGAAGCAAAAAGCAGGAAAAACATTTATGGCAAATATGATTGATAACAGTCTCATTTCTAAAATATATAGAGAACTGAGTCAAATTTATGAGGATACAAGTTTTTTATCCAATTGATAAAAGTCAGCATATGAACAGATATTTTCATAAAATGCTCTAAATAATTCTGGATGAGAGAAATGTATAAATTTAAAGACCTCTGAGTTATCACTTCAGACTTGTCAGATTGGCTAATATGAAATAAAAAGAAAATCATTAATGCTGGAGAAGATGGGGGGAATATTGGTATATCGAGTGTTTGATATTGATATGATAAATATATTGATATTGATATAAATGATATGTTGCTAGGGGGGTTGTGAACTTAATCATTCTGGAGAACAATTTGAAACTGGGTCCAAAGGGCTAGATAAAATTTGCATAAGTTTTGACCCAGAAATAATGCCACTAGGTATGTTTCCCAGAGAGATGAAAGGAAAAGGAAGAGGCCTCATATACAGAAATATACTTATAGTATCGTTTTGTGTGGTGGCAAAGAATTAGATGCCCATCAATTGTGGAATGACTGAATAAGTTATGGTATATGATTGTGATGGAATACTATTGTGTTACAAGAAAAGATGAACAGTATGACTTATAAAAACAAACCTGGGAAAACTTAAATAAACTGATGCAAACTAAATTGATCAGAGTAGGAAATGATTGTACATAACAAAAGCAATATTGTAAGATGATCAGTTGTGCATGACTTAGTTATTCTCAACAATAAAATTATAAAAGACAATTCTGAAGGATTTCTGATAAAAAATTCTGCTCATTTCCAGAGAAAGAACTAATGGATTCTGCATGCTATTTTTATACTTTATTTATTTTTCTTGTTTTTTTTTTCTTTTTGTCTGTGATGTCTTTTGCAACATGGCTAATATTAAAATATGTTTTGCATGACTGCACATTTATAATCTATATCAAACAGAATAGGGAATAGAAGTAAAAAAGGAGAGAATTTGGAACTCAAAAAATACAAAAAAAAAAGGATTAAAACTGTTTTTGCATGTAATTCAGAAAAAAAAATAAATTAAAACATTAACAGAATGTTAATAAAATGCTCTAATTAAACTTAATTTAAATGAAATGACAACATGAACTATCATAGTTTCCAGGAAATAACTTTGCCATATTCAAGAAGACCCAGTGTGTTATTTTATATACTTACAGCAATGCCTTGCACAGGAGACACTCATTACGAAATTTACGCCCATTTGATGAGCAGTAAGGATTATTATCCTTTAAACACTCAGTTAGTGGATATCCAATGTATTTTCCACACTTAGGCTGCAAGAATCATAAAAACAGGCAGTTTGTAATGGACATCATATATATGTATATATATACACATATACATACATACACAAAGAAATCAAGGACATGAGGACCCAGCATATCATAGCCAAAAAAATAAACAATTGAGATATCAAGGCATCTTGTGCCTCTGTACAAAGGAAAAACAGGAATATGAGGAGACAAGCTAAGGGTACCTCTGGGTTCAATTCCAGGTCTGTGTTTTCAAAAAGGAAATAATTATATCAGCAATATTGGGGGCTATGGGAGCAATACCTTGAACACTAAAACTGATTTTCAAAATAATCAGAAAAGTCATTGTGGGACTCCAAATACTGCCCATCCTTGAGAGACTAAGTCACACATCCTACCTGAAGTCTTCCCACTTCTCTCTAGCCACAAATCATCTCACCATTCCCTGAATTCCTATAATATTCTGTGTCTACTAAGCTTAGTTTTCTGCTTGGGAACATACTATATCATTTGGCTTAGTGATTTAACTAATTCACAAGTAATGTCTTACTTCCCCAATGAAATTGTAAGTTTCTTGATGAATATGAGTACCACCAGGCATGTAAACTCAGCTCCTCTGACTATAAATGTACCTTACTTTCCAATGTACCATGTATTACCTGTGCACATATGGCACACCCAACCCATTCACTTAAAACTTAATGAATTGAGTTAAACTGAACAGGCCTGAGCTGAGCTCCATATTATTTAATGAATGGGTGATTCCTATTCCATTGATTCATAGGTTCACAAAGTGGGCTATACCATCCCCTGGGGTCACTGGAATGATCCAGGGTGGGGATAATAGCCTCAGGTACAATTGGGTTTTGTTACATAAAAATAAGGGGGCCATGGAAGAATAAGGTAAGAAGAGAACAGAAGAAAATTTTGAAAAAACATTCAGACATGTTTCATCTGTTGTGTAACAGAGTTAGAGTTGTAGTGATTATATTATTTTCTGAATAAACACACAAAATACAAATTTTATTAGATCAGTGGTCAAATTCTCTGACCATTCTTAACAAAGGAATGTTGACAGGTAAGGGGCTCCCCATTGTTAGAAAGTCCAGCATGAATTGGAAGGAATACGTTCATTTTGTTTACAATATGATACTATATAATTATAAAATACAATATTACATCATCAAAATTTCAATGCAGGAAAAAGTCCACAAATTTACAATAAATTATTAAATTAAGATTTCATTAAAAATTTATCTTTTGAAATGACCCATTTTTTAAAAGGGATAAAGGGTTAAAGAAAGTAAATTTGGGGGGGGGAAGCTATTTTTTTAAGGGAGTCATAGGCCAAATAAATTTGAGAACATCTTGATTAGATATTAAGGGAGGTCATTACAATCCATACATGGAAGCAATTACAGACTATGCATGCCCCCCTTAAAGTCTCTTATTCATTCTTGCCATAAAATGGAGAAAGTAGCTCAGGGAAAAATGAGTTAGATGAAAAGAAAAATTGCATCATCTACATATCACCAATGTCCAGATGAAAAGTTAAAATTTTTCTAGGCTGTTTCATTCTGTGCCACTGTCTTGACCAATTAATTGAATTCACCTTTGTAACTATTTGTTACATATTTATTTTAATTTTCCACTCCATGCTAGTCTCTCAATTGACATTAAATCTAGCATTTTCACTTTGTACAGAACTCAGCCTCACTTATCCCTATATGTCCTTTTTAAACAATTATGTTTTTTTGATGATTTTAAGATGCTATCTATTCCCAAGGACTTCACCCTCAACTTAATAGAAACTTCTCTTGTAACAAAGAATAGCATTTAAGTAAAAAAGTGGACACATGGTACTCATAGGAAAACTGATGCCTCATTCTGTTCCTTTTGTGCCTCTCTTCTTTTGAGAAAGAAACTTTCCTCTCAAGAAAAAAAATAAATGACAATTTTCCCCCATGGGTCTGCCTCCTTTACTCTAATCCTATTCATTCAAGATATTTTAAATTTGCCTGGATTCTTCACAGGAATGGAGTACTGCATATATGGTATCCTATTTGATTTATCAGTTGGTAAGTTTGGCTAAAGTGTTTTTTTCCTAATCAATTAATTAATATTCAATTAATTTTTCTATTTTATTAATTTATTAATTAATATTATTAGTCCAATTAATAATATTAAAAGTATAGCTTTCTAAAAGGAAGGGGTGCATTGAAAAATGTGAAGGGTACAAAAATCAATATATTTTTCAAAAATTAAATGTTATTGTAATCAAAGAGCTCAGTGTCAAGCCTCATTTGCAGAGGGAGAAAAACTTACATAAAAATTGTACTTGTCTATAGCAGTTTTGTAGATACCTGCAACAAAAAAAAGATGCAACAGATAGTAGTTTATCATTTTGGATAATGTTGGATTCCTCTTTGATTCCTCTTCCGACACTCAGGGCACTGGGCATGCTTGGATTTTTGTGCTCTGATTGTGTAGAAACTACCACAAACAATAGGAAATGAATGATAAGACAGACAAAGTGTGGCCTACAGCAATCCCCAAATAAATGGGACACAGTAAATCTCTGTGTAAATGGTGGTTTAGGATCAACTTTGTTGAACTATTCTCCTCCAGGAGGATTCTTTTGTCATAACTCTTTTTCTTGCCTCAATGCCAATGAAAACCTAGTTAGCATAACTGCTGACTAATATATTACATAAGAATTACTCTTTTCATTGACTCACAGATCATTAGAGTCAGGAGGGAAGCTACAGATCATCTCATTCTGCCTCTCTATTTTACCCAAGTGATGCTTCAGTCCCAATGATAAACTGCCCAAGGTTATAGCAGGTGAGTAGCAAAGCAAAGGCAAAATTGCTAACCCCTAACCCAATGGTCTTTCTGCCACCCAATACCGCTATCACTTCTTGTAATGCATCTAATAAATTAGGCTCAACGATGAACCAAAATAGAATTTTTTTTTAAATTTCCCCAATTTGTTCTATAAGTTTAGAATTTCCAAACTAGAAAGGAACAATTTATTCCAAGCAGCAAGTAACAACAGTTCTTCACAGAAGTTTCTGAAGGGTTGGTGGATTCCCATCTAGGATTTAGACATTTACTCACTGGAGGAAACAGGGAGTATCAAGAAGAAAAGAATGAAGAGAGCCTTCTTTGTCCTTTGGAAGAAAGCCATTCAGCCTCTGGGGAGTTCCTGGATTAGGTTCTCTGTGAAGAAAAAATATCGTCCCATAAAAGCCTAGGGACAATTACTCATTAACAAAATAGGACATTTGTCCAGGTCTCACATACATGAAGGGTTATTCAAATTAAATTCTTCGTTCTTTATTATACCATTTCTCACAGCCACAATGTTCAATTGGAAAGCCCATTCTCCCCACCCCATCCCAGACAAGTACTTTCCAGTTACACGAGTCATAATTCCTCATCTTCTATGCCTCAAAGTCAGAGGATGAGGATAGGGCAACACTGCCCAGACAACACTCTGTCAGCTTAACTGAGGACTGAGACAAGGTGAAACTCTGGATGTATCACCACGACCAGGACCTCCCTTGACCTTTCCTCCCCAGAAATAAAACAATGACACATTTTCAGAAGAGTCAGATTTAGGAAGATGTCTAAGCAGGAAAGAACAGGGCAGAAAGGGAGGGAAGGGGCAGGGTCTCAGCTGCAGGACCTGAGTGACACACCTCAGAGGGAAGAAGAGATGGTCAGAAGTTGAAGTGTCTGTCTCTTCCATGTGTGACACCTGAATACTCTTAGCCATTAAAAGCATCTCCTCTTGGAAGATGAACAAGGAAGTGGGCGGGCTGAAGTACAGGGTGGGGAGACAGAGAGCAGTTAAGCAGTACATGCTGTATCCACTGGTTATGGAGCATCTCCTTGTCTGAGGATTTGGCTTTAACAATGTTTCTGCCTCACTAGGAGGCTGAGGGACCGGGGGAAAGGGCAGAATTCTAGGAGGATTTCACAGTTGAGGAAAATGAAGCAAACAGAGGTTAAGTGATATACCTAAGGTCACACAGCTAGTAAGTGTCTGAGGCTGCATCAACTCAGGCCCTCTTGATTCCAGACCCAACATGCTATCTCCACTGTGCCACCTTACTGTTGAATCTCCTTCATTCCTACTCTAATTTGTATATAATAGGACTTTTTATACTAGGCAATGACTTCTATATTATTCTATGGCATGAATAATACTTTATATAATAGGCAAAGAGACTAAGTTTTATAATCATATTTCATATCACAGAATTGATCTAAAAAGCCGAGGTAAAGAGTTCATCAGAGTTCATAGTAGAGAACACTCTCTGCTAACTTTTGCTATTTCTCGTCATCTGACATTTTTTCCAGTTTGGAGAAAGCTGTGTTTTTAAGCCCTAATGTCCTGACTGCTGATTCCCTCCCAAGCACTGACATTTTAGGAAGGATACCAGGTAGCTTACTCTCACTTCTTTCTGGTCTCATTCTTCAGGCCCATTTTCCTGCTTCTCCTTTCCTTCTATTGTTTTCTACCATTAAAACGTGAATTTCTTGAGAAGAGATACCATGTTGTTTCTTTTATTTCAGTCTCTAGTACTTACATTGTCTGACAGTGAGTTAAGCTTAATAATAATTTTATCTATTTCTCTCCAAGGTCATCCATCATTTGACTTTAATTTATTGTTTCTTTGGAGAAGTGACCATCCTTTCCCTTTGTAGAAAGGCAGAATAGAAGCATTTAACTTCAAGTAAACACAAACACTAGACAAAAGTGAAGTAGAGTATCCTAAGAAGAAGGTCCTAGTGAAACACTTAAGTGGAGTTGCAACAAGTGCAATATTTGAAATTCCAGAAGGTGCCACCAAGCAAAACACACACCTAAGTACAACACATGTTGTCAACCCTCTCAACTTAAACTATTATCTATCTATTTTAACCTACCTCAACTTTTCCTTTTGTGCTACTGCATTAACTTTTCTTAAATTTCCCATTATTCTGTCTTACAGAAGGTGCAATTTTGTTGTTGGAAACAATGATGGAGATGTATTTGTTGTCCTTTCCTTTTGATTCTTGAGTACCATGGTTGGGACATGTCACTGCCCCCATAGGCAAAATATTTCATGGCTGACCAGCTATGATTGTAAGAACAGTCTTTCTTAGAGAAAGCTACAGAGCAGAGGGTAAAGAATGCTGCATGGGGAATCAGGGACCTGGAGTTACAGACCTTTTTCAGGGCTTATTGGCTAATATGAACCCAAGTATGTCACTTTTCCTTTCTCAGCTTCAATGTCTTCATCTACGAGGTGAATATATTAAGGCCAAGAGGGGTATTATGAGAATTAAATAAGACAATGCTGGAAAAACACTTTGGAAATTCTGAAAGAGCCATGTCATTGCTATGGAATTATTACAGTGAACCTAAATCTGTCTTGCTAAAAATTAACGCACTCATTTCCTCTTCCTTGTGACATCAAGCAGAATAAGTCTAATTCTGATGACATATAACAATCCTTAAAATACAATGGGAGGCAAAATATTTAAAGAAGTTTGGTGTTTCATTTTCTTGAACATACATTATTAAGGTATATGAGACACTCTGGGCTTGAACATTACAATAATTGCACTGGTGTCTTCATTTTTCAGGCTTGCTAAATAAAGGCAGAACTAGGAGTATATAATCTATTTTTCCCACATTCAAATTATATTTTAATATGTGCAAAAAGAGGTATTAGAATGGCATGATGGTTTGTTTCATAGTTTTCTTTCTGAATAAGAGTGTAGTAGTAAGGTGAAGAGCCAAGATGTCAGAGTAAAAGCAGGTACTTGCTTGAGCTCTCACTCCAACCACCTCCAACACCTGCAAAAAATTACTCTGTACAAATTCTAGAGCTACAGAACCCACAAAGTGACAGAAAGAAACAAATCTCCCACTGAAATTAGCCTGGCAGGCTGGCAGGAAGGGTCGATCACACCAAGCTGGACACAGAGAGCAGTCTCACGTGAGCTGCACAGTCCCAGACCCAGGGTAGCCAAGATCCATGGCACAGACCAACCAAAGCAGACTTCAGAAGAGTGAATCACTTCCAGAGGTAATGGTCTCCATACTTCTCAAACCATAAACACCAAAGAGAAAGTAGAAGGTCAGTGGGGAACTCTGTTCAAACTGGGTAAGAGAAGAGTATGGTCTGACCCTTGCCACCAGGGAGGCAGAGGTGGTGGGGGCTGCCATTATTGACACGTGGCTGCCTCCTGATCTCCAGGACTACAGATCATAGGGGAACCAAGCAACCTTTCAGAGAGAAATTGTTCTTGCTTTGACCTGCTTGGATCTGGGTCACAGTCTTGGGTGGTGGTCCTGGGGTGAGGAGAGCTAGTGTGGCAGAGCTTGTGGTGGCTGTAGAGAGGGCACCCTCCTAATAGCTATGAAAACAGCTCTGATAAGAACTGCACAAAACCTCAGAAATTTGGGACACGGTACTCTCCTTTCTGGAAGCAGAGTACTACTGTGGCAAAGAGCTCAAAAGTCAAGTAATTGACTGGCAAGATGAACAAAGTTAGGAAGGGCAATCAGACCATAAAATCTTTTTTGATGACAAAGAGGATCAAAACATAGAACCAGAAGAAGACAGCAAAGTCGAAACTCCTGCATCAAAAGTCTCCAAGAAAAATATGAGCTGATCTCAGGCCATGGAGGAGCTCAAGAAGGATTTTGAAAATCAAGTAGATTAAAAAATTAGGAGAGAAATGAGAAGGATGCAAGAAAATCATGAAAAATGAGTAAACAGGCTGACTGAAGAAAATAACATCTTAAAAAACATACTGACTCAAATGGCAAAAGAGGCACAAAGAGTCAATGAGAAGAAGAATGCCTTGAAAAGCAGTATAGGCCAGATGAAAAAGGAATTGCAAAAGCTCACTGAAGAAAATAATTGCTTCAAAATTAGATGGGAGCAAATAGAAGCTAATGACTTTATGAGACATTAGGATACTATGAAACAAATAGAAATGAATGAAAAAATATAGAAGACAATGTTAAATACCTCACTGAATGAAAGCACTAACCTGAAAAATAGATCCAGGAAAGATAATTTAAAAATTATTGAACTACCTGAAAGCCATGATCAAAAAAAAAAGAGCCTAGACATTATATTTAAAGAAATTATAAAGATAGGGAGTGAAGATGGTGGAGTAGAAACGGGACTTCAGCAGGACTCCTGCTCGCACCTCCTCCAATTCATGTGAAAAATGACTCTAAACAAATTTTGGAGCTACAGAACCCACAAAATGACAGAGAGAAGCTAATCTCTCACAGAAGACAGCCCAGCAGGCCAGCAGGAAAGGGCCAGCACATCTCTCTGGGAGCCAAGGCCAGCCCCCTCACTAGCACAAGGTTTTAGCATCAGGGCAGCCACAATCAGCCACTGGCTGGAGGGTCTTCAGATCACCAGCAGCTGTGGCAGTTTCCAGAATTATTGACCCATAGATGTCAAGGACAAAGTGAGAGGTCAATGCAGTGTGGATTTTGGGACCTGGGAGTTCAGGAGTTTTATCTAGCCTTATGTGCCGGGATGAGAAGCAGCTGAGGCATGGTGGCAGTGTAGCCACTGACACGTGGCTGCTTCAGCTCCTGGCCTGCATATTTTAGGGGGACCAAGCGTCCACACTGAGGGGTAATCAATCTTGCTTTAACCTGCTTGGATCTGGATCACTGACTGCGGTGGAGGTCCTAGGGTACATGACCAGTTTGCCAGAGCTTGTGGAGGCTTCAGAGAAGTCAGCCAACTAGTAGCTCAAGAAGCTGAGAAAACCCCAGTGATTGAGATAAAGGTCCCCCTCTGGTAGCAGAGTTCTACTGTGGCAAAAAGCTCAAAAATCAAGTAACTGAGTGAAAACATGAGCAAACAAAGGAAGCAATGGCAAACACAGTGTTCTGACTTTGGATTCCTTTTTTGGGGGACAAAAAGGATTGAAGCATGGAACAGGAGGAAGACAGTGAAGTCAGAAGTCCTGCACCAAAAGCTTTCAAGAAAAGTATGAGCTGGTTACAGGCCATAGAGGACCTTAAGAAGCAGATAAGAAAAGTGGAGGAAGAATTGGGAAGAGAAATGAGAATGATGCAAGAAAATTGTAAAATGAGAGTCAACAACCTGACTGAAGAAAATTAAAAAACAGACTAACTCAAATAGCAAAAGAGCCTCAAAAACCAATGAGGAGAAGAATGCCTTAAAAAGTCGAATTTTCCAAAGGGAAAAAGAATATCAAAAGCTCAGTGAAGAGAATCATTCCTTCAGAACTAGATTGGAGCAAATGAAAGCTAATAACTTTATGAGAAATCAAAATGCTATTAAACAGATCCAAACAAAAAAAAAATAGAAGGCAATGTGAAATATCTCATTGGAAAAACCACTGACCTGGAAAATAGATCCAGGAGAGATAATGTAAAAATCTTTGGATTACCTGAAATCCATGATCAAAAAAAAATGAACCTAGAAATCATCCTTCAAGAAATTCTCAAGGAAAATTTCCCTGATGTTTTAGAACCAAAGGGCAAAATAGAGGTTGAAAAAATCCACCGATCACTTCCTGAAAAAGATCCCAAAAAGAAAACTCCTAGGAATATTATAGCCAGGCTCTGGAGTTCCTAGATCAAGGAGAAAATATTACAAGCAGCCAGGAAAAAGCAATTTAAATACTGGGGAAACACAATCAGGATAACACAGAATCTGACAGCTTCTACGCTGAGGTATCAAAGGGCTTGGAATATGATATTCTGAAGGTCAAAGGAGCTGGGATTAAAACCAAGAATCACCTACCCAGCAAAGCTGAGTTTCATGTTTCAGGGGGAAATATGGTCATGCAGTGGAATAGAGGACTTTCAAGCATTCTTAATGAAAAAACCAGAGTTGAATAGAAAATTTGGCATTCAGATGCAAGAAGCAAGTGAAGCATGAGAAGGTAAACAGGGAAAAGATATCATAAGGAACTTATAAAGTTGAACTATTTATATTCCTATTATTATTATATTATATATAATTATATTATGTATAATTAATATAATTATAAGAATTATTATAAGGAACATAAGACCAGAGCTGAACAGAAAATTTGACTTTCTAATACAAGAAGCAAGAGTAGGAAAGATAAATCATAAGGAACTTATAAAGTTGAACTATTTATATTCCTACATAGAAAGATATTTGCACCTCATGAGACTTTTTTCAGTATGAATATAGTTGAAAGATTATATATGTATACATATGTATACACACATGTGTATGTGCGTATAGGTGGGTGTATGTATGAGTATGTGTATATGTATGTACATGTCTACATAGACAGAGGGCACAGGGTGAGTTGAATATGAAGGGATGATATAAAAAAATAAAATTAAGAGGTAAGAGAGGAACATATTGGGAGAAGGAAAGGGAGACAGACAGAACGGAATGGCTTATTTCAAACAAAGAAGACAGGAGAAGGCTGTTCTAATGGAGGGGAAGAGCAGGAAGGTGAAAGGGAATGGGTCAGCCATACTCTCATTGGATTTGTCTTTACGAGGGAATAACATACACCCTCAAATGGATATCTTACCCTATAGGAAAGTAGTGGGGAAGGGGACAAGAGGAGGAAGGATAGAAGGGTGGGCAAATTGGGGGAGAAGGTAGTTAGAAGCAAATGCTTTTGCAAAGGGACGGGGACAAAGGAGAAAATAAAGTAAATGGGGGGCCGGATTAGGAGGGAAGAAAATACACTTATTCTTTCACAATATGACTACTATGAAATGCTTTGCATTACTACACATATATAACCTATATTGAATTGTTTGTTTTCTCAGTGGGAATGTTTGAGGAAGAGAGAAGGGAAAGAATCTGGATCTCAAAGTTTTAAAAACACCTGTTGAAAATTTGTTTTTTTTTAGATTTAAAAACAATGGGGTATAGAAATCCATCTTGCCCTATGAGAAAGAAAGGGGGGTAATTGAGGGGCTATAAGAGAGGGCAGATTGGCTGAAAGGATATTCAGTGTTCTTGCCATCTTGGGGTGGGGGTTAGGGGAGAGAGCGGAAGGAAATATGTAAGTCAAAATCTTTGGGAAATGAATATTGAAAACTAAAAATAAATTCAAAAATTTGTTGCAAAATAAGAAAAGAATGTAGTAGCAAATAAAGCACAGTAGTAATATAGCATAACATCATAAGTTTTAAGTCCATACATGGATACAAATAATTTATATCATTTTAAAATTATATCAAGCAAAATAAGATACCATATATACTATCACTAGCTTTCTTTAATTCATAGAATGCAAAATCACTTAATCCCCACTAAAATGATGAAATTATTTCATGCTTATATTCATTCTGAAGAATTTCTCTCCCTGGTAAAATGTTTGATAGAGAGATATAGATATATTGCATGTATATAAATATGCACATTATTTATGTGCATCAGATATCAAAATAGATTTAAATATACAGACAGACAGACAGACAGACAGATAGATAGATAGATAGATAGATAGATAGATAGATAGATAGATGTAGTTATCTCTCTATGAATATCTATCTTTACTGTTTCATTATAGTAAAATGTTTAGCATATATGTCTGAGTGTGTGTGCGTGTGTGTGTATCATGGCTTTATCCAAAATTTGTATGTTTTTAAATATATGTGTATATAGCCAATATACAAATTAACATAAGATATATAGCCTATGTTATACAACAAATATGTATTTTAAAATATACACACATACATGTGTCTATAAGTATACATACACACATATATATGCACAGTTATGTAGAGAAGGGATCTCTGTTCCATCACTTTCTTCGTGAGATTTATTTATACTTTACTCATTTTCAGTTTTCCTAATATATAGTAATTGGTCTTATCCAAACCTCCCTAATGCTCCACTATCCTTCTTTTCTTTAAGTTCAGTAGCCTTCCTGAGATAAACGTTCAGACACTAGATGACATTTTGTAAGTTTTCTTGCTCTCCTTATTGAAAAAAAATATTTTCAAAAGGCATAATAACATAAATAATGGGAGAATTGTGATTTTCTTGGTGAAGGATCATTAACCTAGTCAAGGTGTCTCTTCCATCCTTGGAAAAAAGTTTCACAAACCTTGGAAGTTTCCATCATTGTTATAGCCTTCAATAGTCTATCTAAGATGGTGTCTTGACATTAGGTAATAGCCCAATTCAATGGAGTACTTCTGTTGCAGAGCACATATGGAAATGTTTGATGTAATGTTCCATGCCAAAGCCAGCATATCTCTAAAACCAAATTTCCTTTTCAAAATTCTTCTCTTCCATTAAGCCCCATTCCTACTCATTGAGAAGGCAAGTCATATGATACCCATTTTAGCTGTAAAGTCATGCAAAACATATTTCTATAGTAGATGTGTCCCTTCTTCCCCAAAAAAAACATAAAGTAAAGAGCAATATACTTCGAAGTGCATTTAAAGTTTATCACTTCTCTCTCTGGAGGTGAATAGCATTTGTAATCTTGAGTCCTTTGGCATTGTCTTGGATCATTGTATTTATCAGAGTAGCTAAATTATGCACCATTGATGATTACTATAATGCTGTTGCTACTTACAGTGGTCTTTGGGGACTGTTCATATCACTTTATATGAGCTCATTTAATCTTCCCAGGTTTTTCTGAAACCATCCTCCTATAAATTCCTATAATACAATAGTATTCCATCACAATTATAAACCACAACTAGTTCAGCCATTCACCAGTTGATGGGCATACCTTCAATTTCCAATTCCTTGTCACCTTAAAAAGAAGTGCTAAGAATATTTTTTGTACATTAAGATTTTTTTTTCCTTTTTCTTTCATCTCTTTAGAATACAGACCCAATCCTGTATTACTAGGTCAAAGAGTAGCACAATTTTATAATCCTTTGTCCCTAGTTGCAAACTGTTCTCCAGAATTTAACCACTTTTGCAATTCTACCACCAGTATATTCCTATACCTGTTTTCCTCATCCTCTCCACAATTTCTCATTTTCTTTTTTCTTTTTTTTTCAGTCAATTTGATAGGTATGCACTGTTAGTACATATTGTGTATGTAATCTATTCCACTGATCAACCATTCTATTTCTTAGACAATATCAGATTGTTTTTTGCCTTCTTTAGTATTTTATTTTCCCCAGTTATATGTAAAAACAATTTTTAACATTCATTTCCAAAAGTTTGAGTTCCAAATTCTCTCCTTTCTACTCTCCCCCATCTCCACTCCCTGAGAAGGTAAAAAATTGGATATAGATTATACATGTATATTTATTCAAAATATATCCTTGCTATTCAAGTTGAAGAAGGAAAAAAAGAAAAAAGACTCAAGAAAAATAAAGAAGTATTCTTTAATCTGTATTAAGACACCCTCAGTTCTTTTTCTCAGAATGGATAGCATTTTTCATCATAAGTCCTTCAAAGTTGTATTGAATCATTGTATTGCTGAGAATTGGTAAGTCATTCAGAGCTGGTCAACTATTTTTAAAATTAATTTATTTTTTAGTTTTTAACATTCCCTTCCATAAGCTTTTGATTTTAAAATTCTCCACCTACCTCTCCTCATCCCTCCCCAAGATGGCAGGCAATCTGTTACAGGCTGGACATATACATGCATATTACATATATTTTCACATTGATCATGGTGTAAAGAAGAATTAGAACCAATGGGATGAACCAAGAAAAAGAAGAAACAAAAAAAGAGCCAATCGTGTGCTTCCATCTGCGTTCAGACTCCATCATTCTTTCCCTGGATGTGGATGGGATTTTCGATCATGAGGCTTTTGGAGTTGTCTTAGATCCTTGCATTGCTGAGAAGAGCTAAGTCTACCAAAGTTAGTCATTGCAGACTGTGGGTGCTACTGTGTACAATGTTTTTCTCCTGGTTCTATTCACTTCATTCAGCATACTTCATAAAAATGTCTCCAGGTTTTTCTGAAGTCTTCCATTTACATATACCACAAGTTGTTCAGCCAATCCCCAATTGAGGGGCATAGATTAGAGAAATGAAAAGTAAAACAACTCTGAGGTACCACCTCATATCTATCAAATTGGCTAATATGTCAGAAAAGGAAAATTATAAATGTTGGTAAAGATCTCGGAAAATTGGGATGTTAACATATTGTTAATGGAGCTGTGAACTAATTCATCCATTCTGCAGACCAATTTGCCCCACGAGCAATCAAATCGTGCATACACTTTGATCAGACAATAGTACTTCTAGATATCTATCCCAAAGAGATCATAAAAAAAGAAAGTGATACCCATCAAGAAAAAATATTTATAGCAGCTCTTTGTTTTTTGTTTTTTTTTCCCCCTGTGGCAATGAATTAGGAATTTAGGGAATTCCCATTATTTGGGTTGGACCACACGCCTCTTTCACCTGGGTCCAGACAGACCTTTCCTACTGACCTTGTATCTGTCTTTGGCATTTGTGGGTTGAGAAGTCTGGAAACCACCACAGCTGCTCTTGGTACAGTTTCCTGAGTCCTGCTCCAGCCCTATGGTGGTGTGGCCCATGGTGGACTGTGCTCTCCTCCCAACCCAGTGCAAAAGACCTTTACTGTTCACCTTCCAGGTTGTCTTGGATTGGAAATTTGTGGGTTCTTCTGCTCTAGAATTAGTTTAGAGTCATTTTACAGGCATATGAAGGAGTGTGGAGGAGAGTTCAAGCAGGTCCCTGTTTTAACCCTGCGATCTTAACTCCACCCCCATACCAAACTTCTTACATTTGGATCCTGGGACCTGGTCACCGTCTTTCTGAGCAAGGGCCTGTGGGACTGGAAGCTTGTCCACTGTACTAGATTGGCCTGGCCTAATCATATCTGTTGTATTGGGAATTTCAGGACTAGAAGTTTTCTGGCTTTGTTGGGGCTGGAGACCTCACAGCTGGCCTTCTGTGCCAGTTGCCTGCTCAGTTGGGACCATGGGGCCTCGGGTGCTGATCTGTGTTATGGCTAAGAGACTCCCACTGACTTGCTTCAACACTGACTGTACTAAGCTATGTTCGCCTTTTACTCAAGTGAGATAGGCCTTTCCTGAATTCCTTCTAAGTTATCTTGGGCTAAAAAATTGTTTCAGCCCAACTCTTACTTCATCATCACTCCAGAATTTGTTTAAAGGCTTACTTTAACATTGTTTCTGAGCAAAACTGGGGAGAGATCAGGCAACTTCTCGGTTTTTCTCTACCATTTTGGCTGTGCTTACTTACAAGTGACTGATTACAAATATTCAAAGAACTCAGAACTTCATATGGCCAATAGAGTTGCCAAACTGTACCAGGTGATGCATCCAGTGCCATCAAAGTTTTCTCTAATCTCTTTCTGACAAATTCTCTCACTCTTACCATCTCTGGACTGAGAGTTCTTAAATCTATTGTTACTGCTGCTGTTGGAATCACCTTCAAGTCACTTTGTTGGGATTGGTAGAACTGTGAATTTTTCACTATGGAAAACAACTTAAATTGACTGTAGGATGTTACTAAGTTGTGCATGCCTTTTGACTAAGCTACAGAATTATTAAGCCTATACAACCCCCACCCCCAAAAAGGAAGCAGATCTCCAGGTACAAAATCATTTATTGCAACTCTTTTCAATGGAGTCAAACACTGGAAACTAAGGGGGTGTCTTATTGAAGAACATGAACAAAGGTAAATATTATTGTATTATAAGAAATGCTGAAAAGGGCAGTTACGGAGGAAGTAAGGAGAACCAGGGTGATTCAGATAATGAAATCTACATCACAGATAAAAGATACTTTGAAAGACTTTAAAACTGTGATAAACTCTACGATAAATGATAAGTCCAAAAGAACGAAAATGAAACAAGTCACTCACCTCACTATAGAAAGTTGATAAACACAAAATATGATGAAAAAAGTGAGGCAAGTATCGAGCAAGAGACAAAAGTAGAGAAAGGGAAAAAATGAGAGAGGAAGAGAGGGGAAGAGGAAGGAGAGGAAGAGGAATGAAGGGAAAGAATAAGAAGGGTAAAGAGACAGAGAAAAGGGAGAGAGGATTCAGAAGAGAGAGAAAAAAAAAGGAGGGAAAGTTAGTCAAGTTTGGAATGGATACATCCCCAAAATGATTATAAGTCCCCTGAGATAGTTCCTAGAAAGACTTCCTGCTGTAAGGTACTAGGGTGTAAATAACAGTCAAATTAGACTCCAAGGATCAAATTCAAAATCCTGCCTTAGTTCTGGTTATGTGCCCATGAGAATGTTATTTATCCTTTCTCCTCTTATTTTCCTCTACTGCAAAATTTGATTGAACTGTTTGCCATCTAACATCCCTTTCAATACTAAATTATGAGCATCCATCACTTAGCCCTTTGAATTCTTGAAGTTAGTTACCATGTTTGTGGGATCATAGATTTGTACCAAAAAAGCATCATCTTCTCGATTCTGATTTTTTTAACTGATGGTTTTATGTTCTGAATCTCAATCTTCTCTTCTTCCTGGTAATTCTTCTATGGAGTCACTCCGTCTTGTTTATGTGGTTGTCATAAAAAAAATCTGGAAATGGACATGATATTCAGAATATATCCTGATCAGAAAAGCAAATAGCAAGACTATTACATCCTTCATTCTGGATATGCTGAATCTATTAATGACGCCCAAGACAAATTATCTATCAACAACAAAATGTTGAGTGAGGCTGAACTTGGGGGCAATGAAACCTAGCAGGTCTTTTTTCATTATAACTGATATTAAGTGTATTGGCTGAAGAGAATGTCTACATAGTGACATTTTATTGTACCATAAGAAATTATGAAATTTATAGTTATAGAGAAAACTAGAAAGGCTTCTATGAACTACTGCAAGGAGAAATGAGCAGAATAAGTGCAACAGTTCAGTTTATGAAAAACACATCATAGCAGCAGATACAGCTTTGAAAAACTTTAAAACTCTGGTCAATTCAGCGATAAACGAAAAATTCTGAAGAATAAAGATGAAACAAACTACTCACCTCCTGATAGAGAGACGATGTACTCAAGCTATAATGAGACAAAAGGAGGGATTAGGGCTTTAGTTATTATTAGGACTCTTTTATCCATCAATTTTTGACCCTTTCTGGAGCTCTGATAAAAAAAAACACTATTAATATTGCATGCATGTTTGGTGAAGCAAATAACTGAGTACAGAGTCTGGTGGTACTGTCCAAAATGAATTGCTTTAATCTGGGAGATAACTTATGATCCTTCAACTGCCTGAATGAACAAGGTCTCTAAATACTGGACTTGGAATCTTATCTATTTCAGAACCTGGTCCTGATTTGGAGAGAGATAGAAAATACCATATGGCATTGGGTAGTAGCAACCTGGTGTGCAAAAATAACGTAAAATGGCAGTAAGTAAATATATCTTGACTTTTTACCCTTTTTGAGGCTGAATGAAGTGGAGGAACAAACAAGATCTAGACCTGCTATTTCAAGAATATATTGAAACATTGTCTACCTATAGGAACACATAATATAGTATAAGAATTAGAAACGGGAGGAGGTGATCAAAGATGGAATAGAAAACATAGGGACTTACCTAAGCTCTCTCCTAACTGCTGCAAATATTGTTAAATAATGCTCCAAAACAAGTTCTTGAGTGGCAGGACCCACAAAAACAAGGAGTGAAACAATTTTCCAGCCCAAGACAACCTAATGAAGGTAGGTAGAAAGGTTTGTTGCACCTTTCTCCAGTAGAGTAGAGTCCAGCAGAGACCTCACCAGCACAGCAAAGCAGAAGCAGGCTTTGGGGATGACTGAACCAGCAGCAGCACTGGTGGATTTCTGGAGCTCTCAACTGACAGATGCTAAGGGGTTTACACAGTTGGTCAGAAGGGGATGGCAAGTGTCCCTTTGCTGGCCCTGGAGGCCCATTCTTGAATCTGAGTGACACTTCTGAGTCTCAGTCCCAGGGTAAGGAGGAGCTTGTAGCTGCAGTGCAGCAGGACCCTTGCCAAGGTTCCAGGGTAAAAAAGAGTACATGTAGCTACTTACAGACCAGGGCACAGTACAGGAGAAGAGCAAACACGTCTCTTCCTAGAACATACCAAATTGGAAGGACCAAAACCTTACAGGACCCTAGAAACAGACCCTAGAATTTCCTCTGACAATTGCTGCAAAAAACCTTAAAGCTTGGGGTGGAGTCGAGATGGTGGAGTAGAAACAGGACTTCCACGGGGCTCCCACTCCCACCTCCTACAGTTCATGTAAAAAATTATTTTAACGTACTTTGGAGCTACAGAACCCAAAATGACACAGAAAAGATAACCTCCCTCCAAAGACAGCCCAACAGGCCAGCAGGAAGCGGCCAGCTCAGTGTGTTGAGAGCCGGGCCCAGCCCCCAAGCAAGCCTGAGGTTTTAGCCTCAGGGAAGCCACAACCAGCCACTAGCTGCAGGGACTTCAGATCAGCAGCAGCTATGGCAGTTTCCAGAATTATCAACCCATAGATGCTAAGGACAAAGTGGGAGATCAATGCAGTGTGGACATTGGGACCTGGGAAATTGGGAGTGAGGTCTGACGTTTGCACCAAAGGCAAGAAGTGGCAGAGGCATGGGGTACATGCATCCACTGCCAAGAATATGCTTCAGAGATACAAACCTCCAGATTGTAGGGGTACCAAGCATCCAGTCTCAGGGGTTAAACTGCTTGGATCTGGATCACAGGGGTGGAGGTCCTGGTGTGCATGACCAATGTGACAGAGCTTGTGGAGGCTTCAGAGAAGACAGCCAACTAACAGCTCCAGCAGCTTATAAAACCCCAGAAATGAAACAAAGCTCCCCCCTGGTAGTAGAATTCTACTGTGGCAAAAAGCTCAAAAATCAAGTAATTGAGTGGCAAAATAAGCAAACGAGGGAAGCAAGGCAGACACAGCAGTCCAACTTTGGATTCCTTATTTGGGGACAAAAAAGATTGAAGCATGGAACAGGAGGAAGACAGTGAAGTCAGAACTCCTGCAACAAAAGCTTCAAAGGAAAATACAAGCTGGTTACAGGTCACAGAGGACCTTAAGAAGGATTTTGAAAACCAAATAAGAGTAGTGAAGGAAAAAATGGGATGATAAATCAGAATGGAGCAAGAAAATTACAAAATGAGAATCAACAACTTCACTGAAGAAAATAACACCTTAAAAAATAGACTAACTCAAATGGCAAAAGAGTCTCAAAAAGCCAACGAGGAGAAGAATGCCTTAAAAAGCAGAATTTTCCAGATGGAAAAAGAATCTCAAAAGCTCAGTGAAGAGAATCATTCCTTCAGAATTAGATTAGAGCAAATAGAAGCTAGTGACTTTATGAGAAATCAGAATACTATTAAACAGATCCAAACAAATGAGAAAATAGAAGGCAATGTGAGATATCTCATTGGAAAAACCACTCATCTGGAAAATAGATCCGAGAGATAATGTAAAAATCATTGGACTACCTGAAAGCCATGATGAAAAACTAGAACCCAGAAATCATCCTTAAGAAATTCTCAAGGATAATTGCCCTGATGTTTTAGAAACATAGGGCAAAATAGAGGTTGAAAAAAAATGCACCAATTACCTCCTGAAAAAGATCCCAAAAGGAAAACTCCTAGGAATATTATGACCCAGGTTCTGGAGTTCCCAGATCAAGGAGAAAATATTACAAGAAGCCAAGAAGAAACAATTTAAATATTGTGAAAACACAATCAGGATAACACAGGATCTAGCAGCTTCTACACTGAGGGATCAAAGGGCTTGGAATATGATATTCTGGAGGTCATTGAGCTGGGATTAAAACCAAGAATCACCTACCCAGCAAAACTGAGTATCATGTGTCAGGGGGAAATATGGTTATTCAATGGAATAGAGGACTTTCAAGCATTCTTGATGAAAAAACCAGAGTTGAATAGAAAATTTGACATTCAGATACAAGAAGCAAGACAAGCATGAGAAGGTAAACAGGGAAAAGAAATCATAAGGAACTTACCAAATTTGAAATACTTACATTCCTATGTGGGAAAATGGTCATTGTAACTTATGAAACTATTCTCAGTGTGAGTATAGTGGAAGGGAATAGAAAAGTGTGTGTGTGTGTGTGTGTGTGTGTGTGTGTGTGTGTGTCTGGGTATACACATATATGTATATATATATATATATATATATATATAGGAGGGTATATGGGCTTACGAATACATATGTGAGTGTGTATATATGTGTACAGGTATACTTAGACAGAGGGCACAGGACCAGTTGAATAGGAAGGGATGATACTTAAAAGGTGAAATCAAGAGGGGAGAGAGGAATATAATGAGAGGAGATGGAGAGAGATAGAGTGGGGTAAATTATTTCATATAGAAGAGGCAAGGGAAAACCGTTACAATGTAGGGGAAGAACAGGAAGGCAAAAGGGAATGAGTCAACCTTATTCTCAATGAATTTGGCTTAGAAAGGGAATGACATACCCACAAAATAGGGTATCTCACCCTACAGGAGAGTAGGGGGGAAGGGGATGAGAGGGGGGATTATGGAAGGGAGGATAAACTGGGGAGGGGGAGGGAAGTTGGAAGTACACACTTTTCAAAAGCAACAAGACCAAAGTAGAGAAAAGAACAAGGGGGGGATAGGATGGAGGGAAATAAAGTGAGTCTTTCGCAATATATTCATTATGGAAATATTTTGCATAGTTACACATGTACAACCTATATTGAATTGCTTATCTTCCCAGTAATGGTGGGTGATGGGAGAGGTAGGGAAAAAATCTGGAATTCAAAGGTGTAAAATCAAATGTTTAAAATATATTATTATTATTTTACATGTATCTGGGAAATAAGGTATACAGGCTCTGAGGCATAGAGATCCACTGTGCCCTACTGGAAAGTCAGAGGGCTGATGGGGGAAAATATAGAAGAGAACAGATTGGGACAGGGGATATTCAGTGGGATTGCTGTTTTGGGGTGGTGGGTAGGGGAAAAATGGGGAGAAAATTTATAACTCAAATTCTTGTGTAAATGAATGATGTAAACTAAAAATTTAATAAAATACCTTAAAGCTTGAGATGCTCCATTCCAAAAGCAAGTCCCACTTTGGTCCCTTCTTCATGGTCCATGTGAGACCTTCATCTATTTCCTGACAATCATATTTGCAGCACTCCCAGGAAACATCCTGGTGACCACAATAACAGCTGGTGGTTGCAGGTTGTCCTTCATTCTTCAAGGGGACCAAAATGACATCACTATACTAGAGTCAAGTTACAGTGAGACTAACTGTGGCTGATCAGACCAATACAAGTTTGGAATGTTCTATCACAGGTCAGGCACAAATATTCCATATGAATATTTTGGGTGAATTCTCTAAATTTGCACATCTTACATTTCTTTTCAGCTACTTCAATTCTACTTTGCTCATGTAGAACATGACATAGGCATACAATTCTGAGTGGTGCTGGTCCAGTGTCTCCCATATCACACAATCAATTCCAAAGTTCTTGAGAGCTTTTGAGAGTATTCTTGTATCACTTCTTCTGACCACCATGCAAATGGTTGCCTTATGTGAGTTTCCAATAAAATAGTTTTTGGCAAGTATATGTTTTGCATTCGGATAACATCACCAGTTCTTCAGAGTTGTTCTCTCTGAAGCAGAGTGTGAATGCTTGGCAGTTTAGTTCAAGAAAAGACCTCATGGTAACAGATGATCCTCAGAATCTTCCTAAGACAATTCAAATGGAAACAATTCAGCTTACTGCCATGACACTAGTACGTTGTTCAAATTTCACAGGCATACAACAATGAGGTCAGCACAAGGGATCTGTAGACCTTCAGTTTGGTAGTCAGTGTAATACCTCTTCTTTCCCAACTTTCTTTCAGTCTCACAAACACTGAGCTCGCTCTGTCAATGCATGCATCAACCTCATTATCAATGTGTACTTCCTTGGAAAGTACATTACCAAGGGAAGCAAACTTATCCACAGCATTCAAAACTACTTCATTTACTGTAATCAATGATTCTATATGAGGATGATGGTGTCTGATGGAGCATCTGTATTTTCTTGGTGTTAACTGTTAGGCCATAATTAGCACCAAAAGCAGTTAATCAATCCATACTGTGTTGCATCTCAGCTTCTGAGGTTGCATTGAGCACATAATGGTCTGCAAACCAAAAATCTGGCACCAATCCTCCCTCCACTTTGGTTTTGGCTTACAGCCTTTGCAAGTTGAAGAATTTGCCACTAGTGCAGTAGGTGAATTTGATGCTGTGCTTATCCTCATTGAAACCATTAGACAATATAGCTGAAAAGATCATATTGAAAAGAATGGGAACAAACACACAAACTTGTTTCACTCCATTGATGATTGGGAAAGCACAAGTGCTGTCTATCATCCAGATCCCAGGCAAGCACGCTGCCATGAAACTCATATACAATATTGATGAACTTCTCTGAGCAGCTACATTTTGACATAATTTTCCATAAGCCCTAATGACTGACAGTATCAAAGATGTTGGTCAGATCTATAAACTCTGTTCTGCTCTTAGCATTTCTCCTTGAATTGTCGAACAGCAGACACCATATTGATTGTTCCTCAGCCCTTTCTGAAGCCATACTGGCTCTCAGGTAGCTAACCATCTTCCAGGTGAAGGATCAGCCTATTAAAGAGGACTCTGGCAAGAATCTTGACAGCAATGACAAAGATCTCCCTGTGATTGTAAAAATACAATCTATTTCATTTGCTTTTATAGAGATGGACAAAGGAGGCATCCTTAACTCCTGGGGCATAACCTCCTCTTGCCATATAACCTAGAAAATCAGGCAACTTTTCTAGGAGTAATTATCCCCATACCTTGTAAATCTCAACTGGAATTAAAAAAGCACCAGATGCTTTGCCACATGGATGCCTAATGGCATTTAAAACCTCTTCCTCATTTGGAACTTCAGCTAGGAATAATGGACTGACTTCAACCTGAGGTAAATGGTCAGTAACTTCAGTAGTGATGGATTATGGTCTGTTGAGAACACTATCAAAGTTTTCAGTGCATCTCTCTAGGATCATGTCCTCATCCCTAATCAATGTGACTTCATCAGCACTGAGTAGTTGAGAAGCACCATACATCTTTGGCCCATAAAAGGTCTTCAGGCATCAAAAAAGTGCTTTGGATTGCTACTATCAGCATAAAACTGAATTTCATCTGCCTTCTAACTGAGCCAAGGATCCTACATCTCTTTAAACTTTGCTTGTATTTTACTTCTCATGGAATTAAAGTCTGCCTTCTCAGAGATGGATGAACTATTCTTCTGGTAAAAAAAAAAACCTGTGAAGCTCTCATTTATTTTTCATTTAGCAGACTCTATGTCTGGTGTGAAGGCTGCCAACCCCTTCTCAGGGCTCCTTTCCATGCTCTGTGTCCATGCATTCCACCTAACTATAAAAACTATTGTTCCTCTCATAGCAGTATACCCTCAGAGTCTAAGAGATGTATCCCTGAGATTCCTTTTGTTTTCCATCATTTCTGAGATATCAGTTGTATAGTTCCAATAGTCTTTACACAAAATGGCAGCAGGTCTGCCCTTAAAGGAACTTTCACTTGCCTCCAATGTACATATCTTATCAACAGCTGGTTCATTTACAAGGAAAAATGAATCATTTCCTCTAACATCCCTAGACTACAATGATTCGGTCAACTTACTACTCTGCTCTCTCATTTTATTCCCTGCTTGTCATAGATTCTGTGAATCTCAGACCTGGAAGGGATCTTAGAAACAAAAAGTTTAAATCTTACCTGAATAATATAACTTCCTAAAGGAATCACATTCAGACCACTTTCATTGAGGTGGAAAAGAAAATCTTACTTCCTCCTGATGAATTTGATTTTTAGGAAGATTTATTTCCTTTTCTTAACTTATAGGCAAATTTGACCCAAATTCTGCCCCCTCAGACTCTGTCCAATTATTTTAGCTCAGTTTTCTTAGTTCCAAACAGACCAGGTCAAATCAACTTTTTTTTTTTGCTAATATACTTGTGATACTTGGAATCAGTGATTCTTTTCTTTGGTGTCTTTCTCCTTTCCAAGTTAAATATCACCAGTTCTTCAATTTCTCCTTATAGGACACAAGTCTCCTTTCCCTTACCCACTTTGGTAGCACTCTAATGGGAGTATACCATTTATACCTTCACAGAATTCTAGACTAAAATTTCAAAGAATTCTTAGAAAACATGCAGTCCAATGAATGTCCATAGAGGAAACAGTTTACAACATACTGCCAAGATATTTTCCTTGCCTCTCCTAGAAGATTACTGCAATGATGGGGTACTCACTGCCTCCAGAGAAAGCCCATTCAATTTTTTGAATTTGAGAAAGTTTTTTCTTGACATTGACTCTAAATCTACTTCTCTGAAACTCTCATCTAGTTCTTCCTTCAGAAGACAAACAACAGAATAATTATTCCTCTTCCTTGTGATGATCCATCAAATGTGTTTCCCCTTATGTCCACCTTGAACATCATCCTTTTAAATGGGCTCTATCTTCTAATGTCCATCTTAAAATATGGTACCACAAAACAACTACAACACTTGAGATATGTACTAAGCAGTAGAGTGGTAAATGGGATTCTCACTTCATTCTGAACATTACATATTTACTTATACAATCTCAGGCTAAATTATACAACCATAGATTTAGAACCAGAAGGAATCTCAAAAGCTAACTACTTAATTCCTCTCATTTTATGAATGATGACAATTAGGTCCAGGGAAGCTGCGAGTTTGCTAAGTTCACACAGAACATATCAGAACATAATAATTTTTCATCCCTGAATAGAGAATTCTTTCTCCCTTATGAGATTTCTCCAATTAATATTTTGCCACAGAATAGGATAGCTTCTTAGACTGACTTCCTGCTACAAATATCGCATCATGTTTTTACTGCTCTTTCCTTTTCCTTTCTGGTTCCCTTATTGTCGGCACATACATAAAACAGGGATAAGCAGATGTTAAGGATGCAGTTATCTCTGACTTTGTGATCTGACACAGAATCATTTCTATTCATCTTTCTATTATAGTTGGTACCAAAGACCTCAAAAACTTTCCAGAAGAGTCCAGTATGCACTATATTCTCAGGAACATGTATAATAGCAAAATAATCAGATTGATTTTGTGTCTTCTCTTAATTGATCCTTTTTATGATTAATTGATGTTGTCCTATACTTCCCCCAGTCAATATCTTTTGTCTCTGAACTTAGTTTAGAAATTCAGCTGGCTTATAACGATTTAGGTTTAGATTTTTGGTTCTCCTGTGAATCTCCATTCTATCCTTGCCTCAAGCATATCTACCATCCTTGATGGGTGCATGTGAATATCAGAAACTGTAGTTTATCTTTATACCACCAAGCTATGCTTCAAGGATATCTGTTTTGTTATCCAAAGAAGTCTGGTCCATTGTCTTTGTTTGCTCTTGGAAGCTGGCTCAAACAATTAACATTTCTTAGTCAGGAGAATGAAGAGATGGGTTGATGCTAGCCATTCATTCCAATTTCCAACTAATCAGATTATCTCCCATACCTCAGTTTTGTAAACCATTATAATTTGATCCCTACCAGATGTGCTGTTCTTTGTTCTGTACATTACTAAAAAACTACAAATAGGGTAGACATTTCCAACCTTGGGGTCTTGGCTTTGTTAATAAGTTGATCTTGCTCAGTCTATCTTAATTTTCACTATTACAATTTGAAGAATATAAAAATATAGAAATAGCATCTCAAATAATTTGATTCCTCCGGGTTCTGTTGTTTTGCTCCCAAAGAAGTCTGGCATTCAGAAAATTATTTATCTAAAAAATAAAACTAAGAACTGGTTTCATGAAAAAAAAACAATAAAATAGATAAACCTTTAGTTAATTTGATTTAAAAAAAGAAAGAAGAAAATAAATTACCATTACCAAAAATAAAAATGGTAAATTCACCACTAATGAAGAAGAAATTAAATAGGAACTATTTTGCCCAATTTTATGCCCATGAATTTGACAATCTTTTTTAAATGGATGAATATTTACAAAAAATATAAATTGCTCAGATTGATAGAAGAGGAAATAAAATACTTCAATAACCCTATCTCAGAAAAAGAAATAGAACAAACCATCAATGAACTCCCTAGGAAAAAATCGCAAGGGCTAGATGGATTTACAAGGGAATTCTGCAAGTGAATTCCATTTAAAGAACAATTAATTCCAATACTATATGGACTATTTGGGAAAATGGGCAAAAAAGGAGTTAGGGCTACCAAATTCTTTTTATGATACAAATATGGTCCTGATACATAAACTGGGAAGTCAAAATAGAGAAAGAAAATTATAGACCAATTTCCCTAATGAATATATATCCAAAGAAGTCTGATCTAGTCATCATAGTTTCTATACTTCAAGAAGATTAAGACTGACCACCACAGTATGACAGACCTGTCTGACTTTGGCTTGTAAAACTAATCATTCCCCATCTTCATCTGCTATCTATAAGAAATCTAGACACTCTTCGAGGGTATTAGTATCAACAGCTACCATTTTTATCCTATATTTCAACAGAACTCATGATTTCTCTGCTTCTTTGTTGTGGAGTCCATGTCTACATTCTTAAAGGTTACAGTGAATGAGGAAATGACTTGGTAAATCTGCTGAAGGACATTTAGGGTTAGATACTGCTGAAGGACAGTGCCTAAAGTAAAGTCAGAAGAAATGACCAAATTTAACAGAAAGAAAATCTAGGAAGAAAAAAGTATGTATTTAATGCTATGTAGTCTTTAAAATAAGCAGAAAGTAAAGATAAGTTTCTATCCCAGTCCTAAAGAAGATCAATGCCAAAAAATGTTAAAATTACGGAACAGTTACATTTATTTTCACAAGCAAGAATATATGTGAACCAGAATTCCCCCAAAAGTAGGATGGCTTTATGAAGAGGCAGTAGAAATACAGATCAAATTGGTGACATTTTCGGGATGATGGGGAAAGCAAGGGAATTTCAGGAAAAAAAGATTTCTGCTTCATTGACTACACTAAAGTCTCTGATTGTGTGGATCGCAATAAAGTGTGTCAAGTCCTCAAAGGGATGGGAATGCTAAATTATCTTACTTCTCTCCTAAGGAAACTCTATGAGGGCCAAGAAGCAACAGTTAGAACTAAAAATGCACAAATAAAACGGATGGCTTCATATTAGAAAAGGAGATCAGCAAGGTCACCTTATTGAAGTCCTATGTAGCATACATAATACAAAATGCTAAACTGATTGGGTCAAAAGACAGAATGAAGGTTGCCAGGAGAAATATCAGCAATCTCAGATACACAGACAATACAACACTGATGTAAGAAAGTCAACAGCAATTAAGAAACCTCTCGATGACAGTGAAAAAAGAGAGCATGAAAACTGGCTTGTAGCTTAAATTTTTTTAAAAGCTAGGGTCTTGGCAACTTCTCCCATCACTCTCTGGCAAATAGAGGGAAAAGAAATGGAAACAGTGTGAGAGATTATGTTATTAGGCTGAAAGATCACTGCGGACAAAGACTACAACCTGAAATTAAATGATGCTTTCTGAATGGAAGGAAAGTTGTGGCAAATCTGAACAGTATACTAGAAAGCAGAGATGTCACCTTGTCAGCAAAGGTCCCGATAGTCAAGCTCATGTTTTTACCAGTAGTAGAGTATGACTGTGAGAGTTGGACTCTTAAGAAATGCTGGGAGCTGCAGAATCAATGCTTTTGATTTGTGAAACTAGAGAAGATTTTTGAGAGTCTCTTGGAGAGAAAGAAGGTCAAATAAGTCAATGTTTATTCACTCTATTCACTGGAAGGTCAAATAATGAAACTGAAACTTAAATACTTCGATCACATAATAAGAAGGCAGGACTCAATGGAAAAGACCCTGATATTGGGAAAGATTGAAAGCAAAAAGTAAAGGAGAGAACAGAGGAGATGATAGATTGGATCATGGAAACAATGGACATGAACCTGGACACACTTCAAAAGACAATGAATAGAAAGGACTTCTGTGTCCAAGGGGACACAAAGAGTTGTACATGAGTAAACGACTGACCTACATCAACAAAAAGCTAGTTCTTGCAATAGTCATACAAAAAAGAAAGAGTCACTGTGGATTTCCCAGCACCAGATGAGAAGACTGTGAGTGGTGCAGCATGTACCAGACCTAAGAATTCAAGGCAATGCATAGGATGCCAGGGAGGCAGCACCAACCAAAGTGCTTAAATTGAATATTGTATAAAAATAAATAAGGGAAAAATAGCATTTATTTTTCATGTGGAAATAATTCTTTTCTGCTTTCTTATAAATATTATTATCTCCTTTATGTATATATTTATATATAAATGAATGTAAATGGAACCTTGAATACAGGTCATTCCCCATTTGACACAGAGATGGCCAAGGGATATGAACAGATAGTTTTTAGAGGAAGAAATTAAAGTTCTCTATAGTGGTATGAAAAATTGCTCTTAATCACTATTGATCAGAGAGATACAAATTAAAACAACTCTGAGGGACCACATCATACCTATCAGATTGACTAACATGACAAAACAAGAATATGATAAATATTGGAGATGTGGGAAAATTGGAATGCTAATTCATTGTTGATGGAGTTGTGGGCCGATCCAACCATTCTGGGGAGCCCAAAGGGCTATAAAAATGTGCATACCTTTTGACCTAGTAATACCCCTTCTTAGGGCTGTAGCCCAAAGACATCAGTGAAAATCGGAAAAAGACCCACATACACAAAAATATTTATAACAGTTCTTTTTTTGGTGGTTAAGAAGTGGAAATTGAGGGGATGCCCATTAATTGGGGAATGGCTGAACAAGTCATGGTATATGAGTGTAATGGAATACTATTGTGCTATAAGAAATGATGAATAGGCAGACTTCAGAAAAACCCAGAAAGAATTATATGAACTGATGTTGAGTGAAGTGAGCAGAACCAAGAGAACATTGCACACAGTAATAGCCACAGTATATGATGATTGATTTTGATAGACTTAGCCCTTCTCAGAAATGCAAGGTTCCAAAACAATTCCAAACAATGCATTATAGAAAATACCATCCACAACCCAGAGAAAGAACTATGGAATCTGAATGCAGAGTGAAGCAGTCTATTTTCTTTTTTTGTTGTTTTGTATTTTTTCTTTCTCGTGGTTCATCCCATTCATTCTAGTTCTTCTATACTGATACTTCTGTACTAATTCTCCATATTAATACTATACTTCATGACTAATGTGAAAATATGCTCAATAGGAATGTATAGGTAGAGCCTATATCAGATTTGGGTGCTGTCTTGAGTGGGGGGAGGAGAGGAAGAGAGAAGAATTTAAAATTATGGAAGTGAATGTAGAAAGCAAAAAAATAAATAAATGAACTTTAAAAAAGAATTTTTTTTTCCTAACTAGAAGTCATGATGAAAAATAGCCTAGATATCTTATCTTAAGAAATTTATCCAGGAAAACTATCCCAAAACCCTAGAACTAGAGAGTGAAACAGAAATTGAAAATCCACCAATAAGCTCCTGAAAGAGACGCCAACATGAAACCCCCAGAACTATTATTACCAAATCACAGAGTGCACAATTCCAGAAGAAAATACTGCAAGGAGAGGGAAACAGGTTAAATATCAGGGACACACAGTAAGGATAAAACAGATTTAGCAGCTTCTGCATTAAAGAATCTAGGAACAGGATACACCAGAAGGCAAAGTACAAAAGATTACAATCAAGAATTCCTTACCCAGAAAAACTGAGTGTAATCTTTCAGTAGAAAAAATAGATATTTAACTAAATAGAGAACTTTCAAGCATTCTTGATGAAAAGATCAAAACTGAATTAAAAATTTCATAGCCAAATAAGGAATCAAGAGAAGCACAAAAAGGTAGACATGAGAGAAGAATCATAAGACACTTGATATGATTAAACTGTTTGCATCACTGTGAGGGAAGGTGGTACATGCAACTCCTGGGAACTTTATCATTATTAGAGCCATAAGGAGACTAAATAGCCAGAGGCTTTTGCTGTGAGATAACTATGACCAGATGGTGTCAACAAAATAAAATTAGGGGATGAGAAAGAGCCATGCACTGGGAAGTAGGAAGAAAAAGGCAGAATAAGATAAATTATCGCAAATTGAAGAGGCCTGAAAGAGATTTGACAGAAGAGAGGAAGAGGGGAAGAAGTGAGGAGAAAAACTCAAACCTTGCTCTCATTAGAATTGGCTTAAAGAAGGGACAACATTCACACAAAATAGAACTCTATCTTGTCTTAGAGGAATGTCAAAGTGGAGGGAGAGAAGTGAAGGGAGATTGCTAATAAAAGGAAAGACATATTGGGGAGGCAGTGGTCAGAAGCAAAACATTTTTTGGGAAAGGAGAGGTTAAAAAGAGAGAGAAAGAAGAATAACTGGGAAAATGGTATGGAGGCAAATAGAAATTATAACTGTGAAAGTGAATAGGATAACCCCTCCCCCACAGGAAAATAAAGTAAATAGCATAGTGGATTAAAAAACATAATCCAGAATTATTAGTTTATGAGAAAAAATGCTTGAAACCAAGGGATACATGCAATGTAAGGAAAAGAGTTGGAGTAAAATGCATTTTGCTTTAGCAAAAGTTTAAAAAAAAGCAGTGGTAGTAAACATATACTCAGACAAAGCAATAGCAAAAATAGATCTAATCAAAAGAGATCATCAGAAAAACTCCATTTTGCCAAACCTAACATAAAAAAATTTAGTGATACTGATATTAAATAAGTTATAGGATACAATAATTGAAAAAAATTCATCAGCATTTCTATATATTTACCAACAAAGTCCAGCAGGAAGAAATAGAAAGAGAAATACCATTTAAAATAACTGCAGACACTATAAAGGACTTGTAACTCTACCTGCCAAGACAAACTCAGAAACTATACAAACACAATTACAAAACACTTTTCACACAAATAAAGTAATATCTAAACAACTGCATAAATATGAATTTCTCATGGGAAAGCCAAGCCTGTTTAATAAAAATCACAGTCCTACCAAATTAGTTTATTTGTTGAGTATCTTACCAAAATACCAAAAATTATTCTGTAGAGCTAAAAAAATTAATTACAAAATGCATCTGGAAAAAGCAAATAGACAAGAATATCAAGAAAATTAACAAAAAATGATAGGAAGAAAGGTAAACTAACTGTACCAATATCCAACTATATTACAAATTGGTAATCATCAAAACAATCTGCTACTAAGAAATAGAGAAGGTTATCAGTGGAACAGATTAAACACAAAATACACAATAGTAAATGACCATAGTAATCTAGTATTTGATAAAACCAAAGATTTAAGTTTTAGGAATAAAAACTCACTATTTAGTAATACAACTGTGAAAACTGAAGCAGTTTGGCAGAAATTGGGTGTAGACCAACACCTGACATCAAATACCAAGAAAAAGTCAAAATAGGTAAATAAATTTTAAATAAACCATGATATCCTAAGCAGATTCGAGAAGTTTGCAATGCTTTACCTGCAAAATCTACAGATAAGGCAATAGTTAATGATCAAGGGGTACAGAGCATAATGGAATGTAAAATATAATATTTATTACAATAAATTAAAAACTTTGTGCACAAAGAAAACCAATGCAGCCAACATTACAATGAAAGTAGGAAACTGGAGGCAAAATTTAAAATCTTCTCTAATAAAGGCCTCATTTCTCAAATAAATTGAGATCTGAATAAAATGTATGAATATACAAGTCACTCTCCAACTGATGAATAGTCAAAGGATATGAACAGGTAGTGTTCAGAAGAAAAAATCAAAGCTATTTGTAGTCATATGAAAAAAGCTCTAAATCACTACTGATTAGAGAAATGCAAATTACAACATCTCTGAGATACTACTTCATACATATCAGATTGGGTAATATGACAGAAAACAAAAAAAAACATGGAATGTGGAAAATTTGGGACACAAATGTACTGTTGGTGAAGTTGTGAACTGATCTAAACATTCTGGAGAGCAATTTGGAATTAGGTCCAAAGAGCTACAAAATTTTCCATATTCATTGACTCAGCAATACCACTACTAGATCTGGATCCCAAAGAGATGAAATGAAAAGGGAAGTAACCTATCTGTATTAAAATATTTCTAACATCTGGCAAAGAATTGGAAATTGAAAAGATGCTCATCAATTGGGGAACATGTGAAGAAGTTGTGTTATATGACTGCAATAGAATACTATTGTGCTAAGAAATGATGAACAGGATGGTTTCCAAAGAACTTGGGAACACATATATGAAGTAAAGTCAATTTAGCAGAAGCAAGAAAACATTGTGCACAATAAAAGCAATACTGTATGATTATGAATTGTGAATGACTTAACTATTATCAGCAATACAATGAGCCAAGAAAATGCCAAAGGACTAATGATGAAAGCTGCTATCCACCTCAAGAGAAATAAATGATGGAGTCTGAATGCATATCAAAACAAACTTATTTTTTCTTTCCTTATATTTCTTGATTTTTTTTCTCTGTGTTCTCTTTTGCAACATGACTGATATGGAAACATGTTTTGCATGAATGCACATATATAATCTATATCAAAGGGCTTACTTTTCAAGAGGCAGGGAGGGGAGGGATAGGGATAATAAAATACTCAAAAATAATTTTTAAAGAGAATGTTAAAGTTGTTTTTTCACATAGTATTGAGAAAAATAAAATAAACATTCTTAGAATTCTATAAAAATTTTAAAATAAATAAAAATTACTTGCTTTATTAAACTGAACTGAAATTAAATGAGAACATTCATTTTCAGTTCTAGGAAATACCTTTGCCATATTCAAAAAGAATCACCATGTTACTTTATATACTTACCTCGATGCTTTATAAAACATTCATAACAGACCATCTGAGGCACAGAGAAGATTGAACTCTGGTGCACAAGTGTGGTGGCAGTATAAAATACATGCAACATACAGACTGCCAGAATCACAAAGACATTCAATGTGGATCCAATATCATTTTATATACAAAGAACCCTTTGGCATGAGGAATCACGCAGGAGGCACAATAATAATTAATTGAGGTAGCGAGTCATCTTGTGCCTCTGTACAGTGGAAACACAGGAGTATGAGTAGAACAGTTTGTGGTACCCTCTGGGTTCAAGTCCAGGCTTGTGTTTTCAAAAAGAAAAGAATTAAATAAGAAATAATGGGAGCTAGAGGGTTATAGCTTCAACCCTAAGGCTGCCTTTCAAGAAAATCAGCAAGGCATTTTGAGTTTCAGAGACTACCCAAATCCTACATGAAACCTTCTGAGTTGTCTATAGCCAAACACATCTCACTGCTTCCTGAATTCCTAAAATAATTTTGGTCTCCGCAGTTCTATCGTATCATTTGGTTTAGGGATTTAATTAACTCATGGGTAGATGTCTTGCCTCCCCCACGAGACTGTAAGTGACTTGATAGTTATACCTAGACTAAAGAGTTGGAAATACTTGAGAGGATTTCTTCTTTCATGAGGAAAATGAGGTTCAGACACATCTGGCATTGAATTCGACTCCTTTGATTTTAGATCTATCCTAATTTCCACTGTACCAAAATGTTACTTGTACTTTCTACCTGACCCAAAAGAAACTAAAGAACATCTGGGCATACACAGAAAACTCACTTAAAACTTAATGGATTGAACTAAACTGAACAGACCTAAGATGAGCTGCATATTACTTATAATGAATGAACTATTCCTATTCCACTGATTAGACAGGATGGGAAGTTATTCTAATCTATTCATGGAAGCAATTACCAACAATAGATGACCCCCTTGAATTCCACTTTTCATCCTCATCATATAATAAAGACTGTAACCCAGGAGTAAATAAGGCAGATGAAAAGAAAGTTTAAATCACTGATGTCTTCTTGAAAAGTTAAATTTCTACTAAACTGAGGTGTTTTTTTGAGCCACTGGCTTGACCACTTGGTTTAATTCATTCTTCTGTTATTTTCCACCTAGTTATTTTACTTTGCCAGTCGATATTACCTTCTCAACTGACATATAATCTTTCAATTTTGCTTTGTAAAAAACTCAATCTGTTATCCCATATTTCCTTTATAAACAATAACATTTTATTGAGTCTTATAAAAAAAACCTATCTATTCCCAAAGACTACATCTCTACCACAACAGAAACTTGTTTTGTGGCAAAGAATTATATATAAATAAAATAATTAACACATAGCCCTGATAAGAAAATGCATGCCTCATTCTGTTCCTGTTTTGCCCTTCCTATGTTGAGAAAAAAGACAGAATTCTTAAAAGAATTGGGAATTTTTTTTTCTCCTGGGTCTGCCCTCTTTGCTCCAATGCTGTTCATTGAAGACTTCTTTAGCTTGTTAAATTTCTTCACAGCCAAGGAGTACTGTATATATGATATATATAATTGCTGCATTGGAACTTTTGGCTAAGTGATGTTTTATTTCATTACTTTGGGGTATAAGGTATAATTTTCTGAGGGGGAAGTGTATAGTGAAAAATGTAGAGGATAAAATTATTTTTTTCAAAAAATTATATGTTACTATAATAAAAGAGCCCACTTCTCAATGCCAAGCCCCATATATAAAGTGAGAAAAACTTACCATAGATCTTATGTTTTCCATAAAAGGACTAGAAATACCTGCAACCAAAAATTTAGATAAAATAGGTTACATTTTATAATAATGGATAAAGTTGCTTCATTTTTAGGTCAAATGATCCTACTAGCATATTTTTTCAACACTCAGGGCCCTGCAAAACATGGAAAGGTCCTACATCTACTTATATTTAAATCATTTAATTGTCTAGAAACCACCACAACCTTTGAGAAATGAATGATATGACAGACAATTGTGTTTAAGATGAACTTTGTCAAAATGTTTTCATCTAGTAAGATGCTTTGGTATTAATCCTTTCTCTTAATTCAATGCCAATGAAAACCTACAGGATTTATAACTGCTAAATTATACACTATATTAGGAATTATTATTTTCATTTACTCATAGATCATTAGAGTGAGGATGGGTACTACACATGATCTCATTCTGCCTCCCCATTTTATACAAAAGCCCAGTGGGACTGAGGCCCAGTGATGAACATTGGCCAAGTTTACTGCAAGCGAGTAACAAAGCAAAGTCAAAATTTATAACTCTCAACCCTATGTTCTTTCTGCCACATAATATTGCCATTTCTTTCTGTAGTACATCAAATATGTTAAGTTCTCCAATTCATCAAATTTCAACTTTTTTAAAAGTTTCCCAATTTGATGTACAAGTTTAGAGTTCCCAAACAAGAAAGGAACAACCTATTCCAAGAAGCAGGTAACATTAGTTCTCCACAGAAAATTTGTGAAATGTTAGTAGATTCCCACCGATGACTTAGAAATTTACTGACCTGAGTAAACAGGTAGTATCAGGAAGAAAAGCTCAAATAGGGCCTTCATTATCACTTGGAAGAGGGTCATTCAGCCTCTGGGAAGTCCCTGGATCAGGTTCTCTGTAAGGAAAAAAAAGGTAAAAGCCTAAAGACAGTTTCTCATTAACAAAATGGAACATTTATGTAGGCCTTACATACATGAAGATCTATTAAAATTAAATTATTCATTATGCCCATAATGTTAGGACTGGAAACCCATTCTTCCCACCCTTCCAAGACCAGTACTTTCAAAATGGTACAAGTCAGAGCTATTCCTCTTCTGCCCCGTCAAAGACAGAATGATGAAGATGGAGCAACCCTTCCCATACAATACCCTGTCACCTCAACAGAGGAGGGAGAGAAGATGAAGTTCTATATGTATCACCATGCCCATGATCAACCTTTACATTTCCCTCCAAGAAATATAATAATGAAATTTTTCCATTTGAGTCAGATTTAAGCAGATGTTCAAACAGGAAAGAACAGGGCAGAATGTGAGGGAAGGGTCATGGTCTCAACAGCAGGCCCAAGTGACCCACCTCAGAGGGAAGAAGAGATGGACAAGGAGATGAACTATCTGTCTCTTCCCTATGTGTCCTAAATACTCTTAGTCAGTTATAATATCTCCTCTTGAGGAATGGTCAAGGAGGGAGGTCAGGCTGAAGTCAGGGGGGTAGAGAGCAGTGAGGCAACTCGTGCCCTACCCACAGGCCAAGAAATATCTCTTTGTGTGAGGCTTTGCCCTTATCAATGTTTATGCCTCAGCAGGAGGTGGAGGGACCTGGGAAAAGGGAAGAGACCTAGTATCTTCCAAAGTGACCAGTGTCAAGGATGCAGTCTTCAGTACAGTTTTGGGTGCCAAAGATGCTATGGCCAGCAGTGTGACTGAGGCTGTGGATATGATCCAATGAGCCATCCAGAGTGGGATAGACATAACCAAATCAATGGTGACCAGCAGTGTAAACACAGTTATGGACTCCAAAGTAGGAGAAATGGTCCTCAGTGGCATGGATACTGTGTTAGAAAAATCTGAAGAATGGCTTGACAACTATCTGCCCATGACAGATGAAGAGCTAACTTAGATTGCTACCTTCCTAGAAGGATTTGACATGGCCTCCACACATCAGCAGAAGGAGCAAGGGGGTAACTTTGTTAGCCCAGGCTCCCAGTCCTCCCAGATCCACCAGTGGGCCTACCAGCCCTCCTTGGGTAAACTGAAACAGACCAAGGAGAAAACCCGAGAGGACCTGTTACAGCTCTCTCAGGCCATCAACTTAATTGAAAATATAAAGCGGGAGAGGCGGCCAGGTGGCACAGTGAGTAAGAGCGCCGGCCCCAGCACTGGGAGACCCAGGATCGGTTCAGGCCTCAGATACTTAGCACCCACACAAAATAACTGGCAGTGTAACCTTGGGCAAGTTATTTAACCCCAATTGCTTTAAAAAAAAGAAAATATAAAGCAAGTGGTGTTCAGAAATTGCCTGATGGCCAAGATAAACTCCACCAAATGTGCCTCAACCAGAACCAGAAGAAACTAAAGGACTCTAGTGATGATGCTTCTAATCCAGAGCAGGTTGAGTCTCATACCTTCACCATCTGTCACTCAGCAGCTTCAGGGTAACTGCTTACAGCTTGTATTCAGTATCCAAGGCCTTCCCAGTAGCATCCATGAGAGAGTACAGCTGGCTCACACCCAGATTGAAGAGCGTCAGGCCATCTTTTCAGGAGCCCAGTCCTTCCAGGACCTCTCTAGTAGCATCCTGACCAGAGTAGAGAGTGTTCAACAAGGCCTGAGAGTCCCTGGATGAGATGATTGAATATGTCATTCACAACACACCCCTCATGTGGCTTGTGGGACCCTTTTTTCCATCTGGCCAGAACTCTAGTGAGTCAGAGAAAACTCCAGAGAAGAAGGAGACCAGCTAGAGACCCCAAACATGGAGAAGACAGGGGGTTGATAGGATCCTATCAGAAAGCTAAATTTGTCTTTAAAACCTAATTCTTGGCAAGTGGGGTTACAATACATCTTGATCATTCTTTCAGCTTAAAGAAACCAGCTGGCCAAAGCCACCTACCGTCTAACCCACTCTTGGTTCTAGTTAATAGGTGATAGAAAGAGAAATAGACCTTCCCCTCACCTCCCTAGGGTCAGCATCTAAACAGAAAGTGGGAACATAGCCTCTCCAGACTTCATCCCTGAGTAATGAACATGTGTCTGAACTCCAACCAATGACCCTAATTCTTGTCTTTCCATGAACCCTTCCCTCCTCCTTGTAGAAATTTACTTCATTAATTGAACCAGGTGGTGTAGAGGCATAGAATCGTAACAACCCTTCCATGGTACTAGGAGATAAACTCCCTAATTTTTGGTGGGGAAGAAATGGGAGAAGTAACATTTTTCTTTTTCTGCCAACCCCTCCAACCAGTGTTGCAGATAAATTGTTTTTTTGTACTGAGCTCAATTGCCTCAATTAAATCTTACCTGCCTTTAACAGTGTGTGTTCCTGAGAAGGAAGTGCTAAATATTAAAATGAAGAAGCAGAGTATCATCCAGACAAACAATTTCTTTAGTAGTGCAGGCAGCTAATTGCAAAAAAAAATCAGTTTCAATATTCTTGCTAGCCAAGAACACTGAATTTTGGTTTTTGCCTGCTTACTATGCAGTTTGGAGGGAATGAAAAACAGGATGAAAGGATTAATATGCTTCGTTTCTCACTGGATGAGGGGAGATAGAGACCATGAGGAAAGGTTAAAGATATCAGGAGACACTGAGGAGAGAATGGAAAGGGGGTTGTCTTTCTTCAAGAGGGGGAGTAATCTTGGGACTTCTTTAAACTCAGGTGACTTTGAGACAATGTCACAAAAGGTAGATAAAGACAAAATCAAGTCACTAATGCTATTTCCGTATTACAGAATCAACTTAAAGTTTGCTATGTTTGATAGTTTCTTCTTCCTTCATTTGCCCATTTTTTTTGCATTTGTGATAATAAAGATTTATAGTGTTCTTCAAAAAAATAAGGTGAAAAATAGAATGTTTCAATCTACATTCAGATTCCATCAGTTCTTTCTCTGGAAGCGAATAGCATTTTTCAAGATGAGTCCTTTGTAATTCTCTTGTATAATTGAATTGCTGAGAATAACTGTCTCCCACAGTTATTTATTCTACAATATTGTTGTTACTGTTTACAATGTTCCCCTGGTTCTGCTTACTTCAATTTGTATCAGTTCCTGTAAGTCTTTCCAGGTTTTTCTGAAATCATCCTGTTCTTCATTTCTTGGAGAACAATATTATTCCATTAACACCACATACCACAACTTGTTCAGCCATTCCCCAAGATGAGTATCTCTTCAGTTTCCAATTCTTTGCCACCAAAAAAAGGGCTGCTATAAATATTTTTGTACATGTAGGTTCCTTTCTCTTTTTATCTCTTTGAGATACAGAGCTAGTAGCAGTATCACTGGATGAAAGGTATGCACAGTTTGGTTGCCCTTTGTGCATAGTTCCAAATTGCTCTCCAGAATGGTTGGGTCAGTTCACAACTCCGTGAACAGAGCATTAGTGACCTAATTTTTCCATATCCTCTCCAACATTTGTCATTTTTCTTTTCTGTCATATAAACCAACCTGATAAGTGAAAGGTGGTACCTCAGAATTGTTCTAATTTACTTTTCTCTAATCAGTAGTGATTTAGAGCATTTCATATGACTATAGAAAGCTTTTATTTCTTCTTCTGAAAAGTATATATTCATATCCATTGATTTTTATCAATTAGGGAAAGACTTGTATTCTCATAAATTTGACTCAGTTCTCTAAATATTTGAGAAATGAGGCCTTTATCAAAGACATTTACTGTAAAAAAAATTCCTTCTTTTTTGTATACTTTTTTTTACTTAACGTAACAAAAATTCTATATTTTATATTTTGTAATAATCATTATTTTTTAGGGGCGGCCAAGTAGCACAGCGAGTAAGAGCACTGGCCCCAGAGTTGGGATGACCTGGGATCGAATCCGGGTTCCAATACTTAGCACCACACCTAGAAATAACTGGCCATGTAACCTTGAGCAAGTTACTTCACCCCAAGTGCTTTAAAAATAATAATAATAATAATAATCACTATCTTTTGTTTGGTTCTACATTTCCTCATTTATAAATAAGACAAGAGAAATCTTACATGTTTCCCTCATTTGCTAATGATGTCACCTTGAGGGACATCCCCTCAATTTTTTTCTTTTGCTTTTTGGAGGGGGGAAGGCAGGGCAATTGGGGGTAAGTGACTTGTTCAAGGTCATATTGCTAGTAAGTGTTAAATTTCTGAGGTCAGGTTTGAACTCAGGTCCTCCTGACTCCAGGGCCAGTGCTCTATTTGCTGCACCACCTAGCTGCTCTCATCCCCTCAATTTCTAATTCTTTGCTACCAGAAAAAGAACTGTTATAAATATTTTTGTACAAATAGGTCTTTTCCATTTTTTTAGAATTCTTTGGGATACAGACCTAGTAATGGTATTGTTGGATCAAAAGATATTCTCAATATGAGTGCACTTTGGACATAGTTCTATATCATGGTTGGAGCTGTCCACAATGCCATCAACAGTAAATTAGTGACAAATTTTTTTTCATATCCCTTCCAATATTTATCATTTTCCTTTTGTGCCATGTTAGTCAATCTGATAGTTTTGAGTTAGTACATTAGAGGTGTTCTAATTTACATTTCTCTAATCAATAGTGATTTCAAGCATGCTTTCATATGACTACAGACAGCTTTGATTTCTTCATCTGAAAACTGCCTTTCATATCCTTTGACCATTTATCATTTGGGGAATGACTTAAATTCTTGTGAATTTGACTCAGTTCTCTATTTATTTGAAAGATTAGATTTTTCTCAGAGACAGTTATTGCTAAAAATGTTTCCTAGCTTTCTAATTTCCTTCTAATATTAATTGCATCGGTTTTGTTTGTTCAAAACTTTGTTAACATAATCAAAATTATCCATTTTGCATCGCATAATACCCTGTACCTCTTGTTTCCTCATAAGTTCTTCCTTTCCAAATACATCTGTCAAGTAAACTATTCCTTACTCTCCTTTATGTCTAAATCATGTACACATTATGTCCTTATCTTGGTATATGGTTAAGCTGTTCTTCTATAACTAGTTTCTGCTATACTGTTTTCAGGTTGTCCCCAGAGTTTTGTCAAAGAGCGAGTTATTGCCTCGAAAGTTGTTGTCTTTTGAATTTCTCTTTCTACCTCTTACTGCTCAGAAGTAATTAATTTCTCACTCCCAAAAATCTTCAGAAATAACCTTGAAAACTCAAACTTGAAGATGCTATGGAAGGAATTCCTGTTCATTTTTTGAGTGGACTAGTTGCTCCCCGAGACCCTTTCGAATAGTTAAATTCTATCACTGATTCATTTCGTGGTTTCAAATCATTTGCCATCCAAGTCAATTACTCCGAATTTTTTTTTCTATATTATCTTTTTTGGGTGGGTAACCTTTATCCTTGAGGCCACATGTCGCCTTCCAGGCCATTGTGTGTGGTCTTTTGACTGAGTCCAAGTCTCACAGAACAAATAATTTTATTAAAGGGATTTGTTCAGTGAAGTTTGAATTCAGACAGCTGCACTTGAGGACCTAGAAGGCCACATGTGATTTTGAGGCCACAGGTTCCCTACCTCTGTGCTAGGGAATTGGAAATGTGTAATTGGAAAGGACAGTAGATAAGTCATGGAGTGTCGATACTCAGCAAAATGATGGATTTGTACCCCTGAAACATTAGGAGATTAAGGGAAAGACCTCTTTGCATTTTGTGTCACACAAAATGAGAACACAGTGGGCACTTATACTCTATATTAGTGAAAGAGAGATCACAGATCACTAAGGTGATAACAAATCCATTCATGAAGGGTTATTTATTTTTTTACTCCCTTCAAGTGATATTTTTGGTGAAATTTTTTATTGGCTTTCTTTATTAAAAATTAATTATTCCTTGACTGTTGCTGGTTCTGGAACATTTGAAAAATTAGCAAAGCTAATAATCCACATGTATGGACACTTTATGTCTAAATCATATACCTATTTTGATATCATCTTGGTATATGGTGTGGGATGCTGGTCTGTACCTAAGTTTCTGCCAAACTTTTTCTCAGTTTTCACAGAAGTTGTTGTCAAATAGTGAATTATTGTCCCAAAGCTCAGATATTTGGGTTTATCAAACATTTGATTACTATGGTAATTTAATACTGTATATTGTGAGCATAATCCAATAGACTGACCAATCACTCTATTTCTTAGCCAGTACCAGATTTTTAAAATTACTACTACTTTTTAATACAGTTTGACATCTGGTACAGGTAAACCAACTTCTTTTATATTTTTTTCATTGATTTCTTTGATATTCTTGACCTTTTTTTTGGTCAGATGAATTTTATTATTTTTTCCTAGTTCTCTAAAATAATTTTTATAGTTTCATTGGTAAGGTACTCAATAAATTTAGGTAGGGTTGTCATTTTTATTATACTAGATTGGCCTGCCCTTAAGCAATCAGCCTGTTTCTTATTATTCAGATCTGATTTTGTGTAAGAAGTGTTTAGTTATTGTGTTTATGTGATTAATGGATTTGTCTTGGTAGGTAAACTTTCAAGTATTTTCTATTGTCTATAGTTATTTTAAATAGAATTTCTCTTTCTATCTCTTGCTGATAGACTTTGTTGGTAAAATATAGAAATGGAAATGATTCGAATGGATTTATTTGATATCTTGTGACTGGTAAAATTGCTACTTATTTCAAACAGTTTTTTTTTCACTTGATTCTCTAGGATGTTCCAAATATCCCATCATATTATCTGTAAAGAGAGATTGTTTTGTTTCCTCATTGCCTACCCTAGTTCCTTCTATTTCTTTTTTTGTCTCATTTCTATAGCTTGTATTTCCAGTAGAATATTGAATAATGGCAGTGATAATAGGCATCCTTGTTTCATCCCTGCTCTTATCAGGAAGGCTTCTAGCTTATCCTCACTACAGATAATGTTTGCTGATGGTTTTAGATAAATGCTACTTACCTTCTTGAGGAAAATCCCTCTTATTCTTATGCTTTCTAGTATTTCAATAGGAACAAGTGTTGTATACTGTCAAAAACTTTTTTCTGTGTCTATGGAAATAATTGTTTTTTGTTTTGTTATTGATATGGTCCATGGTGCTGATAACTTTCTAATATTGAACCAGCTCTATATTACTGGTATAAATCCCATCTGGTATGCAGGATCTTTGTGATATATTGCTATAATCTCCTTGCTAGCATTTGTTTAATTTTTTTTTCTTGCTTCAATGTTCATCAGGTAAGTTGGCCTATAGTTTTCTTTCTCTGTTTTCATTTTCCTAATTTAGGTATCACCATCATATCTGTGTCATAAAAGGAATTTGGTAGGACTCCTTCTTTGCCTATTTTTCAAAATGGTTTATATAGTATTGGAATTATTTTTTTCTTTAAATGTTTGGTAGAATTAGTTTGTTAATCTATTTGGTCCTGTGAATTTTTACTTAGGGATTTCATTGTTGAGAATATTCAATTTTTTTCTAAGAGAAGGTTATTCAAATATTCTATTTTCTCTTCTATTAATCTGGGCAATTTACACTTCAATAAGTATTCATCCATTTCACTTAAAATGTTAGATCTACTGACATATAATTAGGCATAATAGCATCCAATAATTAATTTAATTTCTTCTTCATTGGCAATGAATTGAAGCTTTTGTTTTTTGATACTGCTAATTTCATTCTCTTCTTCTTTAAAACCAATTAACCAATAGTACAATATTTATTATTGTTATTGCTGTTGTTTTTCATTAAACAAGGTCCTCCTTTTATTTATTTCAATGATTTTTGTACTTTCAATTTCATTAATGTCTCATTTGATATTCCGGATTTCTGATTTGGTGTTTAATTGGGGGTTTTTGATTTATTCTTTTTCTAGGTTTTTAAGTTGCACATTATATTCACTGACCTGATTTTCCTCTTTTTTGTTGATGTAATGGTTTCAATATATAAATTTTAACTTAGAATTGCATTTGGGGGCAGCTAGGTAGTACAGTCAATAGAGCACCAGCCCTGGAGTCAGGAGGACCTGAGTTCAAATCTGGCCTCAGACACTTACAACAAAAACTAGCTGTGTGACCTTGGGCAAGTCACTTAACCCCAATTGCCCTCCAAAAATAATTGCTTTGGTTGCATTCCATAGATTTCTGTATATAGTCTCACTGTTCTCATTCTCTTTAATGAAATAACTGGCTGTTTCTATGATTTATTGTTTGACCCATTCATTCTTTAGGATTAGATTATTTATTTTCCAATTAATTTTTATCTATATTTTCATGTATTTCTATTGAATTTAATTGTTATTACATTATAATCTGAAAAGCACGCATTTCATACTTTTATTCATTTGGTCATGGTCTAATATATTCAGGGTTTATTTTTTTCAAGGTGCCATCTACCATTGAGAAAAAAAAAGTATATTTTTTTCTATTCCCTTTCACTTGTTTCCAATGGTCTATCATATGTAACTTCTAAAATTCTATTAATTTCACCAATTTCCTTTTTGTCTATTTTTCATTAGATTTACTTAGTTCTGAGAAGCTAAAGTTGAGCATAGTTTAGAATAAATTAGAATAGATTTTTACTATTTTCTTCTATAACTCATTTAATTTTTCCTTTTAGAAGCTGTAGGCTATAGCATCTAGTATTGATATTACTTTATTGTCTGTGATATCTTTTAGCAAACTGTAGCTCCCCTGATTATCTCTTTTAGTTAGATTTATTTTTGCTTTTGGTTTGTCTGAAATTATGATTTTGACTTCTACTGTTTTTTTTTTTACTTCAACTGAAGGATAAGAGATTGTGACCCATGATAGATTCAGTGTATTTTATTCTTTGTGACTTTTGGCTTCAAACATGTTTTTTATTTTTTTGTAAACTGTATATTATAGAATTCTGGGTTCTAATTATTTCTAGTATATGATTCCATTTTTGGAAGAATTTAACCCATTCACATTCACAGTTTTTATTATTAACCATGCATTTCCTTTCATCCTTTTTCTATCATTTTCTCTCACTCTTTTTAGCCTGCCCCTCCTCAAAAATGTTTTGCTTCTACCACGTCTCCCAGTTTGCCCTCCCTTTATCAACCCACCCTCTTCTCTTACCCACATCTTTTTCTACTTCCCTGTAGAGTTAAATATATTTCTTTTCTTACCTTTTTTAATACATAGTATTTTTTCTAATTACATGTAAAGATGGTTTCCAGCATTCATTTTTATGAAATTTTATGAGAATTTTCTTCCTCCTCTCCCACCTGCCCTGCCCAAGACAGAAAACCATCTAATATAGGTTATACATGTATATTAAACATATTTCCACATTACTCATGTTGTGAAAGAAGAAACAGATCAAAAGGGAAAAGTCATTAAAAACGAAAGAAAAAACAAATGAAAATAGTATGCTTTGATCTGCATTCAGACTTTATAGTTCTTTCTCTGGATTTTGATAGCATTTTTTATTATGAGTCTTTTGGAATTGTCTTGGACCATTGTATTGCTAAGAAGAACTAAGTCAATCATAGCTGATCATCATACAATGTTGCTGTACAGTGTATACTTCTCTTCGTCCTGTTTACTTCACTCGGCATCAGCTCATGTAAGTCTTTCAGTTTTTTTTTTCCCTAAAATCTGCCTTCTCATCATTTCTTATAAAACAGTAGTATTTCATTACGTTCATATGCCATATATTGTCCAGCAATTGCCCGATTTATAGGCATCCCCTCAATTTCCAATTCTTTGCCACAACAAAAAGAGCTGCTACAAATATTTTTTATACAATGTGGGTCCTTTTCCTTTCTTTATCATCTCTTTGGGACACAGACCTAGTATTGGTAATACTTAATCAAATGCATCTCACAATCTAATTGCCCTTTGGGAATGACTTCAAATTGCTCTGCAGAATGGTGGTATCAGTTTACACCTCAATCAGCAATGCATTGGTGTCCTTATTTTCTCACATCTTTTCCAACATTTATCATTTTCCTTTTCTGCCATATTAACCAATCTGATAGGTGTGAGGCAGTACCTCAGAGTTGTTTAAATTTATACTTCTCTAATCAATAGTGACATAGAGCATTTTATATGACTATAGTTTTAATTTTTTTCATCTGAAAACTGCCTTTCATATCTTTTGACCATTTATAAGATAGATTTCTAAAGTCAAATGAGTGTAGATATTATTGCTTCCTTGAGTCAATTCCAATGAGAGCAAGGTTTAAACATTGCATATTATAGCCCCTCCATTTTAAAAGTTCTTTCACAACTCTTTAATGTGAGATATTTTATCCCATTCTACTTCTCTTTTTCCCCTTCTCCCAGCACATCCTTCTTTCTCAGGGGGGAAAGGGGATATCAGCCCATTATAGTCAACTCACCCCTGTTCTCTCTATGTATACTCCTTTTATCTCCTTTAATAATGATAAAGTTCTTAGTAGCTACAAGTATTATTTTCCCATGAAGGAATATTAATAATTTAACCGTATCAAGTCCTTTATGATTTCCCTTTCATGTTTACCTTTTATGCATCTTTTGAGTCTTGTATTCAAAAGTAAAATTTTCTATTCAGCTCTGTTCTTTTTATCAGGAATGCTATAATAATCCTGGGAATTTCTATTTTGGGATCTCTACTAAGAGGTCATCAATGCATTCTTTTTTATTTCTATTTTAGCCCCTTCATCTAAGATATCAGGGTTATTTTCATTGATAATTTCTACAAGTATGATATCAAAGCCTTTTTAAAATCATAGTTATGAGATAGTCCAATAATTCTTAAATTATCTCTCCTCAATCTATTTCCAAGTCAGCTGTTTTTCCAATGAAATTATTTCACATTTTCTTCTTTTTTTATTTTTTCTTAGTTAATTCTTATTTCTTGATGCTTCATGGAAACAGTAGCTTCCACTGATCCTATTCAAATTTTCAGAAATTATTTTTTTTCACTTAACTTTTCTACCTCATTTTCCATTTGGCCAGTTTTACTTTTTGAGGACTGAATTAAATAAATTTCTGTATGTCTTCTTCAATTTAAACAGTTCTTATTTTTAAGGAGCTCTTTTCAATGGATTTCTGGGCCTCTTTTTTCCATTTGGTCTACTCTTATTTCTATTACTCTACTTATTTCCTTCAGTATATTTTGTGTCCCCTTATCAAATTATTGACTTTTTTCATTATTTTCTTGCATCATTCTCATTTGTTTTCCAAATATTCCCTGTACTTTTGAAATCCATTTTGACATCGAGCACCTGAGACCAATTCATATTTGGATTTGAGGTTTTTCATGTAGCTGCTTTTATTCAGTGGTATTTCTCTGAGTTTGTGTTTTTATATCTCCTTTCACCACAATAATTTTGTGTGGTCAGGTCCTTTTTTTGCTGTTATATGCTCATTTTTTTTCAGCTTATTTCTTGACTATTAACTCCATGTAAAAGGTGGACTATATTCCCAGGCCACTGTTATAAGCATCAGGTTTTTCCCGTAGTTGCTTTCAGAATGAACTCTGGGGGTCTGTAAGCTCTGTGTCCTTCCAAGGTGGTGTTATCCAAGGAGAGATGTAGCAACTGCTCTCCTGCCTGTGCTTTTCTCTTTAAGTGACCACAAGCAATCTTGTACATACTGGACCTTGACTAGGCTCCTCACCCTGGGACTACAACTTGCAATTATGTATAGGCAATGCAGCAGAATATTGTTCCCATTGAGAGCAAAGGGTCCCCTGAGATTTTCTTTTGACCTGTTGTCCAACCCCCTTACTATTCATAGTCTGAGAACTTTGTAAGTCACTATTGCCAACTTATTGTCAACTATACAGTGGTCACCAAGGCCTGCTCTGTGCTTGTCAGTTCATCCTGTGCTGGTGCAGCCTGGGCTAGACTGGACTTGATTCTCCCTCTAGTGAGACAGATCTTTCCTACCAACTTTCCAAGTTGTACTAGAACATGGTTTCACCCCATTCTTGTGTTGGTTTTGCCATTCCAGAATTTGTTTTAGGGTCTTATTCTAAGGTTGTATGGAAGTGAATTTGGGAGAGCTCTGGCAAATATCTGTCCTTACTCCATCTTGCCTCTACCTCCAAAATTGTCTTCTGATATTCAAATAAAATAAATTCACTTATGCCCAGCTAAAATGATAAAAGATAATTCTAAGATATATTCATTCTGTAAACTTGCTTACCTGGAAGAAATGCTTTAGATGTATAGGAATATCAATAAATGAGATATATAGCTAGATATCTACATATTGATGAAATGTTTTATGCATATATTTGATGAAATATTATATACATATATTTGCTTGTAAATGTGTATATATGAGATTATATGTATGGATATATGTCTGTATGTATATGTATATAAATACACAAAAACATACCTGCTCCATCAATTTCCTCATGAGATTTCTTTACATCAAATTTTTCTCATTGATGATAAGGAGGCCAACACTGCAGCAAACCTTTGAAACTATCCATGCATGAGGCCTCCATTATTTTATATGTTCCCAGAGATAGATAATGCTTTAATACACTCAGAAAATCATAAATCTTGATCTTTTTCACACTTTTACCTTTCCTTTCAAAAAGACAAAAGAGTAAAAGTAAATCCTGTTAGCCTAGAATGCAACTGTTTACTGCTGTTGTCTGTAAACTTAATCCAAATTAACTTTATCTAATACTACATCTGTTTTCCTTCCCTTTCTCACCATGGAAATCAAATTGTGAAATAGACAGACTCCTAGTCTAGTTTTAAGGGCTCCTACTTATTTTGATGGATGAAAGGTAATCAGTCTTCCATAAACAAAAAATCCATATTGAACAGTACCAGCATGCTATTTAAGCATTTGCTTCATCACATAAATAAATTGTTAAAAGAATTTTGCAAGAAAACCTCAGGCAGGGCCACAAATTGTTCAACACTAGGGGGTCCTTCTATTAGGACATTATTCTTTCCAGCCAAGACCCTTAAAATACATTAAGTGAAAAAGTGGGTTTCACTAACCACAAGATCAATGTTGGTCAATGGTGTGTTATAATCAGGAAAACTGATTGTGTATTAGACTGAATTTTAAAATTTGGGATGTCCACGAAGAGGGATACAATTTTCCTCTTCACTGATGACTGACCACTGCCCTGATTAGAGCAAATACTGAGTATTATGCTCACTTCTCATGTATATATTTGACAGTCTCCCATGAAGTTTTTTTTTGGTGACCACAGTAAAAGGTGATGTCCCAATCACAGAAATATCCTTTCAGAATCGAAGAGAGACCCTGAAACCCTTTTGATTTCCATCATTTCTGGGGTTTGACTTGTAGAGCACCAACCATGATGCCAAACAGATCTGTATCAGGTCTGCTCTTAGAGAACCTCCCCATCCCTAATATAGGCCAATCTTAACAACAACTGGTAAATTTGCAGGGCGAAAGCACTTAATCCTTCTAATATCTCTACACTACATACAGTATTTCAGGAAATTTATAACTGTAGTTTTTCAACCCTTTCTAACAATGAATCTGAGAATGTCAGACAAGGAAGGAATTTTAAAGGCTAATCTACTTCAACTGTATGTAAATAATTAAAATGTCAAATTAGTTTTTCACAGCAATTTCTAAAAATCACTGGTTTTTTATCAATAAATTTATTCCCAAGAAATTTACTTACCTGTGTAACCTGTCAGTATCAAGGTGAAGATTCCTAAAATGGACTTGTTTATTAGTATGAAGAAAGCCATCATCTTCTGGGAAGTTAAATGAATTTTCTGTGAGAATAAAAAAAAACTGGTCACCTTTCACCTAAAATTTCCCATTAACAAAATAAGATATTTCCTAGTTCTCATATATTTGAAGATCTACCAAAATTAAATTCTTGACTCATTTCTTTTCCATACTCACAGTGTTAGGATTTGAAACTTCATTCCCCCAGGTCAGAACTTTAAGCTAGTATAAAGTTGGACCATCTCCTTTTCTATGCTTCTATAACAAATGGTGATGATAGATCAAACCTTCTCATATAATTATTTTCCTCATTTGCTGAGGAGAAAGACAAGTTGATGCTCTGTAGGTACCCTTTCCCTGAGTTTGGTATTATAACTACCATCATCAACCTTGGCATTTGCCCTATTCCTAAGAAACATGAGAATGACAGGATTCCAGAGGAATCAGACTTAGGCAGATAACTGGAACAGGGAAGAGTGGAAGGAAAGCACACTTACCTAAACAGAATAGTCAATGACCCACGTAAGAAGGAGGAAACTTTGGGCAAGAATATGCAGTGGTGCTTCTCTCTTTTCTATGTCAAGAACATATAAAAATCTTTAAGAATATCTAACCTAAGAAACTATGCTCTGTTAATTAGAATTTACATCTATACAAACTTTTAAAATAAGATCTGTGATTTCATCAGTGTAAAAAAACTCATAGTTAGAGACTTCCTCTATCAATGTATTTTGACACCTTCTTTGCAATTGGTAGCCTTTATAAATGCATGGGTTACTACAAAGTTAAATGATTTGTCCACAGTCACATTCAGGGAGTTTTGTCAGAGGAAGGACTGTAGTACAGATATTCCAGTCTCTGAGGCCTGTTCTCTATCCATTATATCACTATTTCTCTCTTTTCTATTTCTCTCTCCCGCTCTTATCATTCTTATACATAATTGCCTAAATGAAGTTCATTAAATTCTGCTCTATGTCATCCTGAAACTCAATCCTCTCTAAACACCTCCTTCTGCTTCTAAGATAAAAGTATGACCTCATCAGTATAGTTTTTAACTCCCTTTACAGATTGCCTCTACACTATTTTCTAGTCTCATCATTGGACATTATCATCCCCTCACACCTTTTTTCTACATACAGAACACTTTATCTCCTCACAACTACTACAGGCATCCTTCAAAACTACCATGTATTTGTGTGTATTTACTCACCATTTCATAAATATATTATATATATATATATATATATATATATATATATATGTGTGTGTATAAATACATGCACACATATCCCTCTAAAATGTAAATTCTTTGGGATTAATGTCTGTTTAAATTGCTACTTGTGGTACACAGAACTTATTGTAATTCTCAGGTCATAATAGATGCTTAAGAAATAATTTTTGTTTAATTAGTTAACAGTTTTTCTTTCTTCTTTTAAGAACTGAATGTTCATGTCCATTGACCATTCTACTGTCAATTGCTTCTTAGGGTATCTAGGTGGCATAGAGATGGAGAGAATGCTCAGGCAGGAGTCAGGAAGACTCATCTTTCTGAGCTCAAATCTGGTCTCAGACACTTCCTAGACATGTGACCCTGGGGAAGTCACTTAATACTGTCTGCCTCAGTTTTCACATCTGTAAAATGAGCTGGAGAAGAAAATAGTAAACCACTTAAATATCTTTGCCAAGAAAATCATAAATGGGGTGATGAAGAACCAGACATGATTGAAATGACTGAACATTAACAACAATTTCCTTGTAACCTTTTATGTTTGAATTCATTGACTAGAGACCTTGAGCATCATGTCATTTCCAAAGAAACTGGCTAGAAAGATTTATTTTCCCTCATCTTCCTTTATAATTTTGTTCCACTGATTTTGTTTTTGATGTAGCTTTTTTTCTTTTGATTGTTCAATTGTATTTTATTTTCAGTTCCAAATTCACTATCTTGTCAAATCTTGCTTTACCCCTTGAAAAGGCAAGAAATAAAAAATCCATTACAAATCTGGATTTATATGAAACAATTTTCTGAATTACTTATATGATTTGAGAGGGGAATATAAAGAGAGAGAGACAGAGAGTGAGACAGAGAGAGAGAGCAAGAGAGACAGAGGCATCTGCACTGAGTTCTTCAGCTTGGGGTGAATAGTATTTGCTGGGTTGTTTTTTTTTTTTTTGGCCTTTAGTAATTTGTTTACTTTTAGTTTACAAGATTCAATTCTACAATTCCTTGAGTTTCAAAATGTTCTCCTCCTCCCTCCACTACCTCCCCATGGAGGTATGCAATCAAGTATAGGATCTGTAAATACTTTCACATTAGACATTAGTCAGGTTATAAAGAAAGATTGTATCAGATGGAATGAACAGTGGTAAAGAGGAGACAAAACCAAACAAAAAAAAACACAGAGAGCAGGTAGTTTGCTTCAATCTGCATTCAAACTCAGTTGTTTCTCTGAATGTAGACATCTCTCTCCCTCATGAGTCTTTTGAGTTGACTTATAGCCCTGAATTGCTGAGAAGAGTCCAGTCTTATCAAAGTTGGTTGTCACACATACGTTGTGTCTCTAATTGTGTACAAATTTCTCCTGGTTCTGCTCTTCTCACTCAGCATCAGTTTTTATAAGCCTCTCCAGGTAAATATGAAACCCATGTACTCCTCATTCTTATAGCACAATAGTATTCCATTACATTCATATACCACAACTTGTTCGGCCATTCCCCAATTGATGGGCATCCCCTTGATTTCCAATTCTTTGCCACCACAAAAAGAGCCGCTATAAATATTTTTGTACATGTGGGTCTTCCTCCCATTTCTATGATCTCTTTGGGATACAACCCTAGAAGTTGTATTGCTGGGTCAAAGGGTATGAAATTACTTATAGCCCTTTGGGCATAGTTCCAGAGTGCTCTCCAGAATGGTTGAATCAGGGTGAACAGTATTTGTAATTATGTGTCTTTTGGAATTGTGGTGAGTAATTATGTTTAATAGAGTTATTTAATCATCACCTTGATAATCTTTACAATATTGTTGTTACAATTTAATATCTCATTGCTTTGCTCACTTCAATTTGCATCATTTCACATCTCTTAGGTTTTTCTGAAACTGTTCTGCTCTTCAGTTTTTATAGCATAATAATATTCCATTACAATCTTATACCACACCTTGTTCAGTCATTTCCCAATTGATGGACATCTCAATTTCCAATTTCCAATTCTCTGCCACCACAAAAACAGCCCTTATAAATATTTTACTACATATGGGTCCTTCTTTTTCTTTTGTTTCTTCAGGATATAGACCTTGTAGTAGTATTCCTATGTCAAAGTACATATGCAGTTTACTAGCTTTTAGGGCATAGTTTCAAATTGATTTCCAGAACGTTTGGAGTAACTCACAGTTCCACCAAAATAGCATTAGTGTGCCTATTTCCCCACATCTCATCCAGTATTTTTCATTTTCTTTGCCATCAGGTTAGCCAATTTGCTAGGTGCGAGGTGGTACATAAAAGTTGTTTTAATTTGCATTTCTCTCATTCTTAGTGATTTAGAGGATTTTTATGTGACTATAGGTAGTTTTTATATCTTGCTCTGAAAACTGCTTGTTTACATTCCTTGGTCATTTATCAATTGGAGAGTAGCCCTTATTTTCATGAATTTGGCTCTGTTCTCTCTATATTTAAGAAATAAGACTTTTATCAGAGAAATTTGCTGCACAGATTTTTCTCAGTATCCTGCTTTTCTTTTAATTTTGCTGTATTGCTTTTATTTTGCAAAACCTTTTTAATTTATGCAATAAACATTATCCATCTTACCTCCCATGAACCTCTTTCTGTCTTGTTTAGTTATGAGCCCTTCTCTTATTCAGAGATCTGCCAGGTAATTTTGTCCATGCTCCATTAATTTGGTCACGACATATATATCATGTACTCATTTTGAAATTTTCTTAGTATACAGTGTAAGATGTTAGTGTATACCTAATCTTGGTCAGACTACCCTCATGGAAGTTTTTCAATGAGGTCTTGCCCCAATAGCTGGATTCTTTGGGTTTATCAAACACTAGGTTACAGTGTTTATTTGTTTCTGTATATTATATACTCACTAAGTTCCATTGATCAATTACTCTGTTTTTTATCTAGTACCAAATTGTTTTGATAAGTAGAGTTTTGTAGTATAGTTTGAGATTTGGTACTGCTAGACCTCCTTCCTTCACATTTTTAATAAAAATAATTATCTTGATATTGTTGACCAAAATTTGTTCTAGCAAATGAATATTTTTATTATCTTTTCTAGCTCTATAAAGTAATTGTTTAATAATTTATTTTGTGGCACTGAATAAGTAGATTATTTTAGGTAGTATTATGATTTGCATTATATTATTTTGAAACATCTTTAGAATTTTATGTCATCACAGTTGTACTTTCATTTCTTGTGTTCCTTTTTGTGTCATGTTTGATCAAGAAATCTGCCTCTCCACAACTGTTGAAGATGTCTGTTTCCTTGCTGCTCAAGACTGTCATTAATGTGAACTATTACATCTATGCCGTAATTTATTTATTTTTCTATTATTTTTGGTATATGTAACATTTTTTTACAATACCATTAAGTAAGCTGTAAGCATTATCTCTGTATTTCCCATCAGAAAATAGTCCTAGAAAGGCAAGTTAAATTAAATGTAATACAAATTTCCTGATATAGATCACTCTCTCCAAACCTCTCTTCATTCTTGTCTGATACCTTCCCAGCTTAGAAAAACCTTTAAGCCACACTCTCCTGACTAGTGAATGACTCCCAGAACCTCATCAGGCATGCTTTATCTCACTTACACTTATTATTGTTCTACTGCTTTTCCCTGCTTATTATTTTTTCCCATTAAGATTTGAGCTCCTTGAGAGAAGATAACAACTTATGTAGTTGCATTTAAATCCCAAATATATCGCCCAATGCCTGACATAATTAAGCTAAATAAATATTTTCTTTGTCTCTTTTATAACTTCAAGGCAAGTAATCATGACATTTTGTCGTATTCTTTTTGTGGAAAGCTCAGCACATTTTCCCTTTGCATTATGAGAATTATGGAAGAATTTAGTTTCTTTCTTTCCTTATGCTTTTTGGAGGGGGGGGGGAAGCAGGGCAATTGCAGTTAAGTGACTTGCCGAAGGTCACACAGCTAGTAAATGTTAATGTCTGAGGCCAAATTTGAACTCAGGTCCTCCTGACTCCAGAGCCAGTGCTCTATTCACTGTTCCACCTAGACACTCAGAGAATTTAGTTTCAATTAAAAACAAGAAGAATGATCAAAAATTTCATCTTCAGCTAAAACATAAAGAACAGATAAAAGTAAAGGAGGTAATCCTAAAAATAAAAAAAAGCATTCTAGTGAAAGTCTTCTGTGTGACTTGGACAAATCCCAGTATCTAGAATTCCAGAAGTTACCAACAAATGGAACCTCTATTTACAGCTCAAAGTTTTGCTGCTCTATACTTCACACAGCTGGTGGAACAATGGATAGAGGGTGGGCCATGGACTCAGGAGGACCTGAGTTCCAGTTTGGCTTCAAATACATAGTAGCTGTGTGATCCCAGGCAAGTCACTTCACCTGTAAGCAGTTTGCCCTTGTTTAGTCCTGTGATTTCTTCCATAGATAGATAGATAGATAGACAGACAGACAGACAGATGGACGGATGGATGGAGGGACGGACAGACAGACATTCAGGCAGGCAGACAGACAGGTAGATAGATAGATGATAGATAGATAGATAGATAGATAGATAGATAGATAGATAGATAGATAGATAGAGATAGAGTTTCTCTTGAATTCTGAACTTAAAGGTCAAATTTTCCAAAATGCTATCGACATCCAGGAAAGAAAACAACCTATGGCGTCAGAATGTAGATGGAAGCACACTACTCGCTCTCTCTTTATTCGTTTCGTCTTTCTTGTTGCTCCTCAGACTTGTTCTAATCCTTGTTTACACCATGAATAACGTGAAACTCTGTTCCACATGGATGTAGATGTAGAACCTAGTATTACATTGCATGCAGTCTTGGGGAGGGGGAAGGGTACGATAGGGAGAAAAATTAAAATGGAAATATTATGGAAGTGAATTTTGAAACCTAAGAAAATTAATTAATAATTTTTAAAAGAATGTGATAGATGAAAGTTAATAATACAGATTAAACTTTCTAAAAACTCCATAGTTATTTTCTCTGCATGTGGATTGCATTTTACATTAGAATAATTTTGGAATTGTCTTAGATCACTGCATTGTTCAGAAAAGCTAAGTCTAAGAAAGCCATTAATCATACAGTATTGTCATTACTCAACACAGTGTGGTCCTAGTTGTGTTCACTTCACTCAGCATCAGTTCATGAAGTTTTCCCAAGCTTTTCTGAAGACCTCCCACTCAAGATTCTTATGTACAAATTGTACTTCATTATATTCATATACCAAAATTTTTTTCCACTGTTCCTCAATTTTGGGGCATCCCCTCAAATTCTAATTCTTGGCCAACACAAAATAAGTTGCTATAAATATTTTTGCACATATGCGTCCTTTTTTTCTACTTTATGACCTCTGTGGGATACAAACCTAGTAGTGGTATTGCTGGATCAATGGGTATGCACAGTTTTATGACCCTTTGGGTCTAGTTCTAAATCATTTTCCAAAATGGTTGGATCAGTTCACAACACCACCAACTGTGCATTAGTATTCCAGTTTTCCCCACATCTTCTCCAACATTTATCATAGTTTTTTCTATGTTGTCATGGTAGCCAATCTGATAGGCAAAAGGTAATACCTCAGAGTTTTTTATCTGCATTTCTCTAATCAATACTAATTGAGAGCATTTTTTCATATGATTATAGAAAGCTTTAATTTCTTCATCTGAAACCTGCCTGTTCATATCTTTTGACCATTTATCAACTGAGGAATGATTTGTATTCTTATAGGTTTGAGTCAGTTCTCTATTTTAAGAATGAGTCCTTTATCAGACACAGTGGCTATAAAAACTGTTTCCCTCCTTTCTGCTTCCCTTCTAATCTTAGTTGCATTGGCTTTATTTGTGCCAAACCTTCTTAACTTAATGTGACCAAAATTTATTCATTTTGCATTTCATAATGTTCTCTATCTCTTATTTGGTCTATAAATCTAAAAATTAAACTATTCCATGTTCTGTCAGTTTGCTCATAGTATCAGGCTTTATGTCTAAATCATGTACCCATTTTGACTTTATCTTGGTATATGGTGGTAAATGCTGGTCTACACCCAGTTTCTGCCATAATTTTTTCCAGTTTTCCCAGAAGTTTTTGTTAAATATTGAGAGACTTTTTGTCAAATAGTGAGGTCCAGAACTATTCCAGAAGCTGAAGTCTTAGGTTTAGCACAGTAGTTTACTATACTCGTTGACTACTGTGTCTTCTATACCTAATCTATTCCATTGATCCATCACTCTGTTTCTTAGCCAGTATCAAGTAGGTTTGATGAATGGTGATTTATAATACAATTTAAAATCTGGTAAAGCTATATTACCTTCCCTTGCATTGTTTTTATTTAATTCCCTTGATATTCTTGATTTTTTATTCTTCCAGATTAATGTTGTCATTATTTTTTTTAGCTTTATAAAATATTTTTGGTAGTTTGCTTCTGAATAAGTATATTAATTTGGGTAAAACAGTCCTTTTTATTTTATTAGCTTGGCGTACACATAAACAACTAGTATTTTTCCAAGTACTTGGATCTGACTTTATTTGTGTGAAAAGTGTTTTGTAAACGTGTTCATGTAGTTCCTGGGTTTGCTTTGGCAGGTAGACTACCAAATATTTTATATTGTTTATAGTTACTTTACAAGGAATTTCTCTTTCTGTCTCTTGCTGCTGGACTTTGTCATTAACATACAGAAATGGTGATGACTTATGTTGGTTTATTTTTATATCCTGCAACTTTGGTAAAGTTGGTCATTTTTTCAAGTAGCTTTTTCACTGATTCTCTAGGATTTTCTAAGTATATTATCCTATGCTTTGGAGAGAGTGGTAGTTTTGTTTCCTCATTGTCTATTCTAATTCCTTGAACTTCTTTTTCTTCTCTTACAAATAAATTAACATTTCTAGTACAATACTGAAAAAACAGTGGTGATAATGGACATTCTTATCTCCCCCAGATCTTATTGGAAGTGCATCTAGCTTATTTCCATTATATATAATGCTTGCTGATGGTTATAGGTTGATGCTACTTCATTTTTAAGGAAAATTAAATGAATTCTTATGCTCTCCAGCATTTTTAACAGGAGTGGATGTTGTGTTTTGTCAAAGGCATTTTTCTGCATCTATTGAGATAATCACGTGATTTCCATTAATTTTGTTATTAATATATTATTGATATTGATATGCTGATAGTTTTCCTAATATTGAACCAGCACTACATTTCTGATATAAAATCATATGATTCAATCTTCATTCAGACTCCATCAGTTCTTTCTCTGGATATAGATAGCATTTTTCATTATAAGTCCTTTTTAGTTTAATAATTCTTAAATTGTCTCCCCTCAATCTATTTCCAGGTTAGTTGTTTTCCCAATGAAATGTTTTTATATACTCTTTTCTTTTTTTTAATTCTTTTAATTGGATTTTTAATACTAAAAATTGTTTTTTGTCTTTATTTGGAAAAAGTATTCTTTAAAAACAGAACTATTGGACTATCTGAAAGCCACAATCAAAAAAAGAGTCAAATGTCATATTTCTAGAAATTACCAAGTTTTACCTAAATTAAATTATAGTGCCATACCAATCAATGTACCAAAAATATTTTATAGAGCTAGAAAAAAATAGTAACAAAATCCATTTGGAAGAACAAAAGGTCCAGAATATGAAGGGGATTAAGGAAAAAAATGTTAGGGAAGGTGGCCTAGCCATATGAGATTATCTGTATTATAAAGCAGCAGTCATCAAAATTACTTATTACTGGGTGAGGAATAGAGGAGTGAATCAGTGGAATAGATTAGGTACACAAGATACAGCAATCAATGACTATAGTAATCTCCTATTCAATAAACACAAAGACCCCAATTTTGGGGATAAGAACTCACTATTTGGCAAAAACTGCTGGGAAAACTGGAATATAGTAAGGCAGAAACTGGACATAGACTAATATCTTACACGGTATACCAAAATAATGTCTAAATGGGTATATTATCTAGGTACAAAGGCTGATACTATAAGCAATCTGGGAGATCAAGGAATTGTTTACCTGTCAGATTTATGGAGAAGGGAAGATTTTTATGACCAAACAAGAGTTACAGACCATTATGAAATACAAAATGGATAATTTTGATTATATTAAAATTGAAAGGTTTTGCACAAATAAATCCAATGTAACCAAGATTAAGAGGGAAGTGGAAAATAGGGAAAGAATTTTTTATAACCAATGTCTCTGATAAAGGCCTCATTTCTAAAATATACATAGAATTGAGTCAAATCTATAAGAATATAAGTCATTCCCCAATTGATAAATGTTCAAAGGATATGAACAGAGAGTTTTCAGAGGAAGAAATTAAAGATATCTATAAGCATATGAAAAAAAATGCTCTAAATCACTATTGATTAGAGAAATGCAAACGAAAACAACTCTGAGTTAATGCATCTCACCGGTCAGATTGGCTAAGATAACAAAACAGGAAAATGATAAATGCTGGAGAGGAGAGGATGTGGAAAAATTGGAACACTAACACATGAAGTTGTGAACTAATTGCTCTGGAGAGCAATCTGGAACTATATGAAAAAAGCTATAAATAATTCCTTACCCTTTGACCCAGCAATACCTCTTCTAGGGTTGTATCCCAAAGAGATCATAGAAGTGGGAAAAGGACCTTTATATACAAAAATATTTATAGCACCTCTTTTTGTCATGGCAAGTAATTGGAAATCAAGGGGATGCCCATCAATTGGCGAATGGCTAAACAAGTTGTGGTATATGAATGTAATGGAATAGAATTGTGCTATAAGAAATGAGGAGCAGATGGACTTCATGATAACCTGGAGAGACTTATATAAACTGATGTTGAGTGAGAAGAGAAGAACAAGGAGAAATTTGCACACAATTACAGACACAACTTATGTGTGACGACCAACTTTGATAGACTGGGCTCTTCTCAGCAATGCAAGGTTATAAGATAACTCCAAAAGACTTATGATGGAAAGAGATATCCACATCCAGAGGAAGAACTACAGAATCTGAATTCAGACTGAAACAAACTACTCTCTCTCTCTCTCTCTCTCTCTCTCTCTCTCTCTCTCTCTCTCTCTCTCTCTCTCTCTCTCTCTCTTTTGCTTTGCTTTGTTTTGTTTCCTCTTTCTCATTGTTCAATCCATTGGTTATAATCCTACTTTGCAACCTGACTAATGTTTAATGTGAAGGCATTTGTAGAGCCTATATTTGATTGAATGCCACCATGGGGTGTGGGGGAAAGAGGGGGGAGGAAAGGGAAGGGGAGAAAATTTGAAACTCAAGAGATTGTGGAACTGGATGTTGCAAAGTAAAAGTAAATAAATAAATTTAAATTAAAAAAAAATGAAATTATCAAGGAAGGTGATCCTGATAGCTTAGATGAAGAGGGTAAAATAGAAATTTATTAAAAATCCAAAGATAATTTACTGAAAGAGATCCCAAAGTGAAAACTCCAAGGATTATTATAATGAAAATTCCAGCACTTTCAGGTCAAGGAGACAATATTGCAAGAACCCTAAAAGAAGTAATTCAGATATTGTGGAGTCATAGTCAAGATAAAACAAGATCTAAGTTTCTACGTTAAAGAATCAAAGGCCTTAGAATATTATATTCAAGAGGATAAAGGATAGGGAGTTATAAAAAAAAGCAAAAAAATCTAAGTACCCGGCAAGACTTAAGTATAATTCTTCAAGGGAAAATTGATATATAGTAGGATTCACGACTTTCCAGCATTCTTAATGAAAAGACCAGCGCTGAATAGAAAATTTGACTTTCAAATACAAGTCTCAAGAAAAGCATAAACAGGTAAATATAAAATCAAAATATGAAGTGACTTGAAATGTATAAACTATATACATTCCTATGTAGGAAGATTATATAACCCCTGAGAACTTAAACATTTTGGGGGCAGTTGGAAGGATTATACATAGATAGAGGGCACAGGTGTGAGTTGACTTTCATGGTGTAATATCCAAAATAAAATTAGGAAGTGAGAAAGAAGGATGAACTGTCAGAATGGGGGATGGAGAAATAGAATAAGGTAAATTATCTCATGTAAAAGAGGTATAAAAAGAAGACATTTCACATTGGGGGGTTAGATTGGGGGAGGGGGTGCTGAGCAATGCTTGAAGCTTACTTCCATTGGAATTGATTCACAGGGGGAATTACATTCACACTTAGCTGGGTATAAAAACCAGTAAAGTAAAACAGGAGGGGAATAAGAAAGGGGGAAGGAGGTTGATAGAAGGGAGGATTTGAGGAAGCAGTGATCAGTAATAAAGCATGAAAGAAAAACGAAAAATTAATAGGAGGAAAAGAAGGAAAGAGGGGAAAAGAGTTTGTATTCATAAATGTCAATGTGTATTGGGTAAATCAACTATAAAATGGAAGTGAACAGCAAAGTGGATTAGAAACCAAATTTCTATACTATATATTTTTTTACAACAAACACCCTTAAAACAGAGAGACACAAAAAGTAAAAAGAAGGAGATGAAGCAGACTCTATTATGCTTCAGCTGAAGTAAAAAATATGCAGGCATAGAAATCATGATCTCAGACAAAGTGAAAGCAGAAATAGATGTAATTAAAAAATGTAATCAAAAACTACATTTTGATAAAAGGAACCATAGACAATGAAATAAGATTTATATTAAATATATATATACATATACATATACATATACATACACACACACCAAATACTATAACATCCAAATTCTTAAAGAAAAAGTTAAATGAGTTGCAGGAGGACAAAAACAGTGAAACTATTACAGTGGGGAACCTTAACTTTCTTGTATCAGGACTAGATAAATCTAAACAAAAAATAAACAAGTAAGAAGTTAAGAAGATGGGTAGAGATTTAGAAGAATTAAATATGATAGCCCTCTGGAGAAAATTGAATCGAGATAGAAAGTAATATATTATTCTCTCAGTGGTATGTGGAACTTATGCAAGTATTGGCTGTGTATTATGACATAAAAATCTCACAATCAAATGCAGAAAACTAGAAATACTAAATGCATTCTTTTTAGATCACAATCTAATAAAATTACATACAATAAAGGGGGTCATGGAAACATAAATTTAAAAATCACATGGAAAACAAATAATCTAATCCTAAAGAATAAAAGACCAATAGAACAAATCATAGAAATCACAATTAATTTCATTAAAGAGAATGATAACAATAAGATAATGTACCAAAATTTTTGTGAAAAAACCAAAGTAATACTTAGGGGGAAATTGATATCTCTAAAGGTTTAAATCGATAAAAGAGTTCAGTGAATTGGGCATGAAACTAAAGAAATTAGGAATAGAACAAATTAAAAATCCACAATTAAATACTGAACTGGAAATCTCAAAAATCAATGTAGACATTAATAAAATTGGAAGTAAAAAAGCATTGAGCAAATAAATAAAACTAGAAGCTATTTTTAAAAATAGGTATATGCATGTAAATGTTATCAATATTCCTAAGACTTTCAGTATTATGTGAATAGTTTGAAAGAAAGGTTTTGCCTGAGATGAGTATGATAGGGTCATTCTAAAAAGAAAAATTGTGCAGGAAAAGGTTAAAAAAATAAATTATTTCATACAAGTGAGGCAAAAATGAAGAACTTACACAGAGAAAACAGGTGGAGGGCAGAGGATTAGTAGTGCTGGAAACCTGCTCTCATCAGATCTGGGTAAAAGAGGAAATAACATATGCATCTAAAAGGGTATAAAATTCTTCAAAATTTATAAAGAAATAAGAGGATAAGGAAACAGGATAAGGGGGGGAGGGATTTTAGAAGGTTGTGTAGATTACGATTAGGAGGCATGGGAGAGGAAAAGGAAGGAACCCTTAAAAGAGTGGTAGAGTAAGAAATAGGAGGGTCAGTGTGGAGAATAAAGTAGAGATACTTTAAAAGCATGTGGATTAGGGAGTTAGTTGTTAGAAGTCAACTAGAGGAGGAATAGGGTAAAAAGAGAGTCTAAGAACAAGTGAGGAAAAAATAGGGTGGGGGAAATACACACATAGTAATTATAAATCTGAATGTGAATGTAATGAGTAAACCCAAAAAATCAAAACACAGCACAATGGATTGAAAATCAGAATCTGAGAACATGCTGCTTACAAGAAATGTATTTTAAAATGAGAGATACACACAGCGTTTAAATAAAGAGCTGGAGTAGAACATGTTATGATTCAGCCAACACAAGAAGGAAAACAAAAACAAAAGCAACAAGATAGCAATCATGTCATCAGATAAAGTCAAATGTAAAATAGATTTAATTAAAAGGGACAAAAGTATCATCGTGCATTATGATAAAAAGTATGATAATAAAGCGATAACAATATTAAACCTACATGCACCAAATACCATAGTATTTAAATTTTTTAAAAAAAAATTTAAATGAATTGCAGGTGGAAAAAGATTATAGTCCTAAAATTGTGGGGGACTTTAGTCTTCCTCTCTCAGAACTAGATAAATCTAACCACAAAATAAATAAGGAAGAAGTTAAAGGCAGAGCCAAAATAGCCGTATAGGAGCAGGAAAACTCTGTGAGCTCCCCCAATAACCACCTGAAACACCTATAAAATATGACTCTAAACAAACTTTAGAGCTACAGAACCCACAAAGTGACAGAGAGAAACACATCTCCCACTGAAGGCAGCATGGCAGGCCTACACAAAGGGTCCATTGCAGTTTGCTGGGAGAAGAGGCCAGCCCCACAGGAGCCTGCAGTTTTAGCCTTGAGACAGCCCCAACCAGCAGCAGCTGGAGCTGGAGTGGATTTTGGAAGAGTGGATCACCAGCAGGTGTGGCAGTTTCCAGAATTATCAACCCATAAATGCCAAAGACAAAGTAAAAGGTGAGTGTGGGACTCTGTTGGAACTGGATGGGATGGAGGAGCAGGTCTAGCTCCTGTCCCCTGGAGCAAGAATTGGCAGAAGTGTGGTGGTCCTGCAGCCTCTGCCATGTGGCTGCTTCAGAGCTCCTGGCCTGCAGATTGTAGGGGGACCAAGCAACCATTCAGAGGGTAATCACTCTTGCTTCAACCTGCTTGGATCAGGATTGCTGTCTTGGGTGGAGGGGTGTGTGTGGCCAGTGGGGGCTTCAGAGAGGGTACCCAAATAAAAGACAACTAAAAGTTCACTAAAGAGAATAATTCCTTCAGAATTAGATTGGAGCAAATGGAAGCTAATGACTTTATGAGAAATGAAGATACTATTAAGACACCACTGACCTAGAAAATAGATCCAGAAGAGATAATTTAAAAACTATTGGACTACCTGAAAGCCATGATCATTAAAAGAACATAGAAATCATCCTTCAAGAAATTCTCAAGGAAGATTGCCCTCATGTTTTAGAACCAGAGGGCAAAATAGAGGTTGAAAGTGTCCACCGATCACCTCCTAAAAAAGATCCCCCCCCCAAAAACTCCTAGGAATATTATAGCCAGGTTTCAGAGTTCCCAGATCAAGGAGAAAATATTATAAGCTACCACTGAAACCAAGGCTCACCTACCCAGCAAAACTGAGTATAACGTTTCAGGGGAAAATATGGTCATTCAATGAAATACAGGACTTTCAAGCATTTTTGATGAAAAAAACAGAGTTGAATAGAAAATTTGACATTCAAATATAAGAAGCAAGAGAAGCATGAGAAGGTAAACAGGGAAAAGAAATCATAAGGAACTTATCAAAGTTGAGCTTATTAACATTCCTACATGGAGGGGCGGCCAGGTGGCTCAGCGAGTAAAAGCACCGGCCCCAGTGTTGGGAGGACCTGCAGATCGAATCCTAGGCTCAGATATTTAGCACCACACTCAGAAATAACTGGCCATGTAACCTTGAGCAAGTTACTTAACACCAATTGCTTAAAAAAAAACATTCCTACATGGAAAAATGATAATTGCAACTTATGAAACTTTTCTCAGTATGAGGATAGTTGAAGGGAATATAAATGTGTGTGTGTATATGTATGTATGTATGTATGTATGAATACATCAATGTCTATATAGGAGAGTATATGTGTGTGCACATGTGAGTGTATGTATAAATGTGTACAGGTATACACACAGAGAGGGCACAGGATCAATTGAATATGAAGGTATGATATTTTTAAAATTGAATTAAGAGATGAAAGAGGAATAAAATGAGAGGAGATAGAGAGAGACAGAATAGGGTAAATTATCTCATAAAAAAGAGGAAAGGGAAAACTGTTACAATGGAGGGTAAGAACAGGAAGGCAAGAGGGAATGGCTCAACCTTACTCTCATTGAATTTGGCTTAAGGAGGGAATAGCATACACACTGAATTGGGGATCTTACCCAACAGGAAAGTAGGAGAGAAGGAGATAAGAGGAGGAATGATAAAAGGGAGGGCCAATTTGAGGAAGAGGGTAGTTAGAAGAACACACATTTTAAAGGGACAGGGTCAAAGTAGAAAATAGAACAAGTGGGAGGTGGGATAGGATGGAGGGAGATATAGTCAGTCTTTCACAATATTTAAACTATGGAAATGTTTTTTGTAACTACACATGCACAGCCTGTATTGAATTGCTTATCTTTGCAGTAAGGATGGGTGACAAAGGAAGAAGACAAAGAATCTGGAATTCTAAGTTTTAAAATCAAATGTTTAAAAAAATATTATTTACATTCACTGAGAAATAAGCTATACAGGCACTGGGTTATGGAGATCCATCTTTCCCTACTGGAAAGTTGGAGGGGTAATGAGGGAGCATTTAGGAGAGTGCAGATTGGGAGAGGGGGTATTCAGTGAGATCACTGTTTTGGGGTGGTGGGTAGGGGAAAGATGGGAAGAAAATTTGTAACTTAAAATCTTGTGGAAATGAATGTTTTAAACTAAAAATAAAGATATTTTTTTAAAGAAAGAAGTTAAAATGAATAGAATTTTATATAAGCTAAATATGATAGTATCTGGAGACAACTGAATGGAAATGGAAAGGCATATACTTTTTCTCTTAGCAATCCATGGTACCTTTATAAAGATTGACCTTATGTTAGGGCACAAAAAATTTATAGGTAAAAGCAAAAATATAAAATGCTTCCTTTACACAATGCAATAAAAATTATATTTCATAAGGAAACATACAGAGAAAAAAACTAATTGGAGATTTAGCAACCTAATCTTGAAAAAAAATATGTGGGTTAAAGTACAAATTATAGAAACAATCAATAATTTCATTAAAGTAAATGAAGAGAATGAAAAAAAAATATCAAAACCTATGATATACAGCAAAAGCAGTAATCAGAAGAAAAATTATATCTCAAAATGCTTATATAAATTAAAGAGAAAAATATCAGGCCAATGTATGGGTATGCATTTAAAAAAACAAATGAAAAATTCCCAATTAAATACTAAATTGAAAATCCTAAAAATTAAAGATGATATTCATAAAATTGAGTGTAAGAAAACCATTGAAATAATAAATAGGTCTATGACTCTTATTATGAGAAAACCAATAAAATAGATAAACCAGTGATTAATATAATTTTTAACAAGAAGAAATCCAAATTATTAGTATCAAAAATGAAAAGGGCAAATGCACCATTAAAGAAGATAAAATCAAAGCAATCAAAAGGAGTTATTTTACTGCATTATTTGACAACAAAACTAACAAACAGCTTAAATGAAATAGAACAATATTTACAAAAACACAAACTGCCTAGATTACCAGAAGAGGAAATAAAATATCTAAATAGACCTATTTTATAAAAAGGCATTAAACATAAATGAGCTCCCTAAGAAAAAAGCACCAGGACCAGAGATTTATAAATGAATTCTCTCAAGTCTTTAAAGACCAGCTAATTCTAATATTAAATAAATTATTGGGAATAATAGACACAGAAAGGGTCTACCAAATTTCTTTTTTGAATAACATATGATAATGACAATGACAATCGGCAAGTGTGAAACCAGAGAAATAAAATCATAGACCAAATTCAATAACGAATATGGATGCAATAACCCTCAATAAAACACTAAATAAAAAATGACAACAATCAGGTGCAAAGATTAAATCTTATAATGAAGCAGGATTCACACCAGTATTTCAGGGATGGTTTCACTTAAGGAAATCTACTAACATAATTGATTATATCAATAATAGAAGTAACAACAGTAATGTGAATATATAAATATTATATCAAAAGAGAAATCTTTTGATAAAGTATAACATTCATTTCTATTAAAAAAAAAACACTTAAGAGGTGGCTAGGTGGCAGGAGAAATTGAGTTCAAATCCACCCTCAGATACTTAACACTTACTAGCCATGTGACCTTGGGCAAGTCACTTAATCCCAAATACCCTGCCTTCCCTCTTCCAGAGAGAAAAAAAACACCTAAAAGTATAGGTATAAAGAGACTTTACCTTAAATTGACAAGAGGCATTTACTTAAAACCAACAGCAAGCATTTTTTTAATGGGGATAAGCTAGAAGTTTTCCCAGTAAGTTCAGGTATAAAACAATGATGCCCACTGTCACCAATATTATTCAATCTCGTATTGGAAATGCTAGCCATTTCAGTAATAGGAGAAAAAGAAAAGGAAGGAACCAGAATAGGGAATGAGAGAAACTCTCTTTTTGCAGATGATGTGGTGATAACTTGGAAAAGCCTAAAAAATCAACTGAAAAGTTAATGGAAAAAAAATAATTTCATCAAAGTAGTAGGATGCAAAGGAAACCCACAGAAATCATCAGCACTCCTATGTATCACCAGATTCTCCATTAAAATACCTCTCAACGCTATAAAATGCCTGGGAATGCACCTACCAAAACAAAAAATATGTATCAGTCCTGCACAATCTGCAGTCTGCAGGTCATTTACAGCTGTGGGGCCAATGGTAGCATGCCAAATAATTTCAGGCAGGCTGAAAAAAATGTAGAAGAAAGTATCCTTTGTATGTAGAGGAAACCCTGTGCTGCAAAGAGCCAGAGGGCTGTGAGTGGGTTGGGGGCTACAAGTTGCACAGGCCTGATTTTCATGAACAAACTGTAAAACCTTTTTACATAAATAAAATCAG
>NW_027186372.1:1590770-1595872 GCF_028583685.1 Petaurus breviceps papuanus
GAGAGAGAGAGAGAGAGAGAGAGAGAGAGAGAGAGAGAGAGAGAGATCAGAATAAACTTCTGTGCCGGTCACTATTAGGATTGGGCCCATAAGTGGCCATAACACTTCCAGCCTAGGTGAGATGAGATTAAGTCTCCCCCTTAAAAAAGTGATTTATTAATTTAAAAAAAAATGAAGCAATAAGCACAATTGTCTTAGTTTTCTGGACCCAGGCATTACTGCTAGAATTTTTACCTTCATTGGTAGAAACTCAAACTCCTTCCCAATGATTGCCAAATGCTCCAGCCAAGGAGCAGGAGCCCAATTCCAGAAGAGCTCTCACCATCAAGCTAAGGAGTTAAGAAAATTCAGTGATGGGAAACAGCCAGGGAAAGTTGGTTAGTCTTTTGTTATCAGTGTGGGAACAATGCATGCCTGCATCCTGAGTGCACCTGCTCAGATGGAGAGAGGGCATCAATTGGTGGAAGGTGGAAAGGCTGGAGAGAGGAGCTTCCCTGGCCAATAATTCTCCCTAGATCCATTTTTCCAGGACTTATAAAGACACAAGTCTTATGAAATAACAGCAAAGATTGAAGGGACAAAGTATTCAGTTGTGCTTAATGGTGGGTTTCAGGTGTCCATTATGTTTGAATCATTCTCTCAGAAAAAACTTGAAGCATATATTCTTATAGGCTCTGAGAGAGCCTTCTATGACCTGAGTTCAGTTCTGGACTCAGACACTTAACACCCACACAAAAAATCTAGCCATGTAACCTTGGGCAAGTTACTTAACCCCAATTGCTCTCCAAAAGGCAAACAAAAAAAAAAAAAGAAAAGAAAACAATGTATCCGCAATTTCAGGTGCAATTCTCTCTTTTTCTATCCCACTTTATTATGGAAATTCTTGTTTTATTTCATAAGAACTAAATAAAAGAAATTTTAAAAATAAAGGAAGAAAATAGCTTAACCATTGGTTCAATTGGATTTTCTTTTAAAGAAAGAAAATAAATAAATTACAAGTATCAAAAATGAAAGGGGAAAATTCACCACCAATGAAGATGACATTAAAATAATTAGTAGGTATTCTTTTGCTTAATTACATGCCAATAAATCTAACAATCTAAGAGAAATAAATGAATATTTTCAAAAATATAAATTTTCCGCATTGACAGAAGAAAAAATAGGATACTTATATAACCCTTTATTTGAAAAAGAAATTGAACAAGACACAAATGGGCTCCCTAAAAAATAAAAAAAAAAAATTCCCAGGACCAGATGGATTCATATGTGAATTCTACAAATCATTTACAGAACAATTAATTCCCTTAGTATATAAAATATTTTGAAAAATAGGCAAAGAAGGAATCCTACCAAATTCCTTTCATGATATAACTGTGGTATTGATACCCAAATCAAGAATAACAAAAACAGAGAAAGAAAAGGATAGACTAATTTCCTTAATGAATATTGATGCAAAAATCTTAAATATAATACTAGCAAGGAGTTTACAGGAATACATTATAAAGATTATACAATAGAACCAGATGGGATTTATTCCAGTAATGCACAGCTTTTTTCAGTATTAGGAACACTATCAGCATAATTGAATATATCAATAACAAAACCAACAGAAATCATAGGATTATCTCAATAGATGCAGAAAAAGCTTTTGACAAAATGAAACACATTCCTATTAAAAAACATTAGAAAGCACAGGAATAAATGGAGATTTGCTTAAAATGATAAGTAGCTTCCATATAAAACCATTAGCAAGAATTATTTGTAATGAGCATAAGCTAGAAGCCTTTCCAATAAGATCAGGGGTGAAGCAAGAATGTCCATTATCACCACTTTTATTCAATTTTGTAGTAGAAATGCTAACTATACAAATAAAAGGAAAAAAAGTTGAAGAAATTTAAATAAGCAATGAAGAAACAAAACTGTCATTCTTTGCAGATGACATCTAAGAGAATTCTAAAGAAAAAACTAAATCAACTAAAATAGTAATTAAAATAATGAACAACTTTAGCAAAGTCAAAGGATATCACATAAACCCATGTAAGTCATGATCATTTCTGTATTTTACTGAGAAACTTTAGCAGCAAGAGATACTCCATATAAAATGATCATAGACAGTGGGAAATACTTGTGAATCTACCTGCCAAGAAAAACCCAAGAACCATATTAACACAACTACAAAACACTTCTCACACAAATAAAATCAGATCTAAACACTTGGAAATAAATCATTTGCTCATGAGTAGACTGATTCAATATATTAAAATGACAATTCCACCTAAGTTAATTATTTATTCAGTGCCACATCAATCAAACTAATAAAAAATTAATAGATTTAGAAAAAATGATAAAATTCATTTGGAAGAAAATAATTAAGAATATCAAGGGAATAAATGGAAAAAAAGGTGAAAGAATGTGACCTAGCTATACCAGATCTCATCCAGTATTACAAAGAAGCAATCATAAAAACAATCTGCTACTGTCTAAGAATTAGAGTGATGGATCAATGGATTAGATTAGACATACATTGTCCGGTAGTAAATGACGATGGTAAACTAGTATTTGCCAATCCAAAGATCCAAGCTTTTAGGACAAGGACTCGTAATTTGACAAAAATTGTTGTGAAAACTGGAAAGCAGTTTGGCAAGAACTAAGTATAAACCAACAACTTGAACCATGTACTCATGTACCAAAATAAGGAAGGTCACTATAGGTCCATTATTTAGACTTAGAGGTTGATACCGTTAGCAAAATAGGGAATCATAGAATAATTTACCTGTCAGATCTATGGATCAGGGAAGAATTTATAACCAAGCAAGAGCTAGAGCATAGCAGGTTGTAAAATGGATAACTTTGGTTACATTAAATTGAAAAGTTTTTGCATGAGCAAAACCAATGCAGCCAAAATTAGAAGGAAAGCAGAAAACAGGAGTGGAAAGGGTAGATTTACAGCAAATTTCTCTAATAAACATCTAATTTCTCAAATACATAGAGAAATTTGTCAAATTTAAAACACTATAAGTCTGTCCCCAATTGATAAATTGTTATACCATATGAACAGGCAGTTTCCAGAAGAAGAAATTAAAGTTAGCTAGAGGCATAATTTTTTTGAAAATATTGTGCATCATTATTGATTAGAAAAAAATGAAAATTAAAACAACTCTGATGTATGACCTCAGATCTAATATGACAGAAAAAGAAAATGACAAATGTTGGAAGGGATGTGGAAAAATTGGGACACACTAATGTACTATTGGTGGAGTTCTGAACTGATCCAAACATTGTAGAGAGCCATTCGGAACTTTACTCAAAAGGCTATTAAACTGAGTGTAGTTTAATAAACCCTTTGAACCAGCAATAGCATTATTAGGTCTGTATCCCAATAACATTATAAAAGGGTGGGGGGGGAGGTAAAGGAAATTAATTTATATGTATGGCAACATTTATAGCTGCTCTTTTTGCAATGCCAAAGAATTGGAAATTGAGTGAATACCTATTCAGCATCTCTTAATTGGGTAATGGCTGAGAAAGCTGTGGCCTTGTTTGGCCTTCATTTTTGAAAAGTAACAATTGTATCACACATGAATTGGATTTAAGTGAGACAGACTAGCGCTAAGTCATCAGACTAATCTAAGACAATTCCAAAGGATTCATGATGAAATATGCTATACCCTTCCAGAGAAATAACTGATGGAGTCTGATTGTTGATTGAAACATATTTTTTTATTTTATTTTTCTTGGGGTTTTTTCTGGTCTGTGCTTTCTTTCACAACATAACTAATAAGGAAATATGTTTCGCATGACTGCACATGTAAAACCTACATTAAATTGCTTGCCTTTTGAATGAGGGGGGATGTAAAGGAGGAAGGGAAAGAATTTAGAACTTAAGAACTGTTAAAAATATTTACTTGTAATAAGTAAAAAAAATGCTCTTTCTTAGGACCCTACAAAGCATATAGAGGGCCATTGTATATTTTCCCAAAGACTATCAAAATCATTGGGCAATGAATGATAAGATAGAACAAAACAGTATGGTCTGTGGTAATCTTAGAATATCGGAGATCCAGAAAATCTCTGGGCAAATTGTACTATAGGATCAATTTATCTCATCCACAATGCTCCTTATGGATTAGGCCCTTTTCTTGATTCAATGCTAATGAAAACATAGAGGATTTATATAGGGTAACACATTAGGAATTGGGATTTATTTCATTGATCTATGAATGATTAGATTGAAGAGGTGCCCTAAAGAACGTCTTCAATTTCCTCATTTAAAAAAAAAATCTAATAAACCAAGTGATGATCCTTAACCAAGGTAAGACAAGTGAGCAGGGAAGAAAATTCATATGTCTTAATTACTAATCTGGTGCTTATTCTGCCACACAATACTGTCCTTACCTTTTATATATCAAATGCATTAGACTTACCAACTCAGAAAATAATATGGTTAAAAATATTTTTGATTTTGACCTAGAAGAAAAATATATTTCAAGCTAGAGGTAACATTGATCCTTCCCAGAAACCTTTGAAAGATCAGTGATTCCCCACCAACCACATAGAAAATTACTCACCTGATTAACCAGTCAATGTCAAGAAGAGAAGCCCTAAGAAGGCTTTAATGTTAGTAGGAAAAGGGCCACTTGCCTTTTGGGAGTGCCCTGTATTGGGCTGTCTGTTAGAAAATGGTCATTTTTTTTTAATTAAAGGCCCAAACACAGCTTTCCCATTAATAAAATTGAACATTTTTTCTAGGTCTAATACATATAAAAGTCTCTCAATTTAAAATTCATATTCTGTGCCTTCCCATCCCAAACTAGGACCTTTAAGCTAAGAAGAAATAATAGCCATCAGTTCTCTGTACCTCAAAGAATGGTAAGGATGGGACCACCCTCCCCATATGATACACTGCCATCTCAACTGAGGAGACAAGGTGAAACTGAATAGATAGATAGATAGATAGATAGATAGATAGATAGATAGATAGATAGATAGATAGACAGACAGATAGATAAATAGATAGACAGACAGATAGATAAATAGATAGACAGACAGATAGATGATAGATAGATAGATAGATAGATAGATAGATAGATAGATAGATAGAT
>NW_027186372.1:1595882-1604282 GCF_028583685.1 Petaurus breviceps papuanus
ATAGATAGATAGATAGATAGATAGATAGATAGATAGATAGATAGATATAGACATAGATTTCTTCCCAGGGACTAAATATTATTCCCCCCTTCATCAATCTTGACATTTCCCCCAAAGAAATGCAGCAATGACATGCTACCAGAGGAGTCAGATTTAGTCAGCTGCCTGAAATAGTGAATAATGGGAGGGGGGAACACTGACTCAATAGCAGGCCCAGAATGACACACCTCAGAGGGAAGAATATATAGGCAAGAAGTTCAAGTGGTGCTTCTGTCCATTCCCAAAGTTATACCTCAGGGCTCTTAGCCAATCATGCTAACTCCTCTTGAGGTAAGAACAAAGAGGGAGGTCAAGTTGATGTCAGGGGAGGTTGAGAGCAGTGAAGCAATCCGTGCCCTCCCACAGGCTGTGCCGTATCTCCTTGTGTGGGGGTTTTGGTTTCATCAAAGTTTAAACCTCAGCAGGAGGTTGAAGGATAAGAGGCAGGGAAAAGAACTATAAAAAAGTGTAAGAGGCAGGAAGAAAGGGGTCTATAGGGAAATTTGAGTGGGGAAGAAGAGGGAAATGTCAACAAGGAGGTAAAAGTGTCAAAAGCACAGAGAAAAAAGAAGGGAACAGGTCATACTCAGTTAACACCCCCCCATTTATCTTCGATTCTGACTGCCGTGTTGACATAATGGCATTGACAGGCTGGAGTGAGACCTGAGGAGAGGAACCAAGATGGTATCTTTAGACCAGTGACTCCTCTAGCATCAAACTGAAATTTATCAGTGTGTCATTCAAAGATCTTAACAACTTTTCCCAATTTATGTTTCCAATTTATTATAAATTACTCTGCCTCAACTACTCTGGTGTTCTTGTTATTACTAATACATGCTAATTTATCTCTCCTATCTTTTAGTTTTTACAGATTGTCTCCCAAGACTGGAATGTACTGCCAAGTACAGCTGCCTTACCTCTACCTTTCAGGATATCCTGGTTTTTGTCATATTGCCACTTTAGTTCTTCCTTCTAAATGAATTTTTTCCCCTCCTCATCATCTATCCTCAGTTGCTAGTGTTGTACCCTAAAATAGCTTGTATCTACTGTCTATGTAAACATACGTGTACTGTGTATCTCCTGAAATAGAATACATGTTCATTAAGGCCCCCAAACTAATGCATTTTTGTCCTTATATCAATAGATCATTTTACAGTGTCTGGAGCACAGTAGACAATATATGATTAAGGATTGACTCTATTGATTGAAATAAGAGATACATGATCATTATCTTCAAGTGATGAGAGTTGTCTTACTTTAGAATAATCTGATTGAAGAAATAATTAATTGGTCATGATCAAAAGTTTGCAAGAGGAGTCTGAAATATCATAATCTAGGGATTTTATAAAAGTGATTACTCTTCATTTATGGACTGGAGTAGTGGTCTCCTGAAGCTCCTTCCAACACTGAAATTCTATCATTTATTGATACTATGCATTCAAATCCCTTTGATATCTACATAACTTGTGGGGGGGGGCACATTCCAAATTATATCCTTCAAAAAGATGAAGGGTGGAAATCAACACCCCCCCCAGAGAGGCTTTCAGCAGAAAATTAAACAGTGGAAATGTCAACTTTCTTGTTCTTACCTCTAGACTTCTCTTATGTATACCAGAGTTGGTGGCATGTGGTTGGTGCTTCCGTAAGATTTCATAATTCCCTCTATAAATTCTAAAGCAAGCGGAGTACTTCCCATTTGATGGAATTTAAGTGGATTCTCAGAGAAGACTTGCCCCAATTTTCATCAAACACCTTCTATACTCCAGCAATGTTGTTCTTGAATGCCCAATGGAGACTTCATGCTACCTTCAATGTCCTCCCTGTAAGGACTCCAATAAACAATTAATTGCATCTGTTTTTATTCCACTTTTTTATTTAGTTAGTTAGTTTTAGTTTTCAACATTCACTTTTGTAAGATTTTGAGTTTTAATTTTTCCCTCTCTTTCTTTCCCCCCCTCCTCAAGACAGCATGTAATCTGATATAGACTGTACATGTACAATCATATTAAACATATTTCCACATTAGTCATGTTATAAAGAAAAATCAGAACCAAATGGAAGAACCATAAGAAATAAAAAACAAAACAAAAAAGAGAGAAGATAGTATTCTTCATTCTACATTCATACTTCATAGCTCTTTCTCTGAATATGAACAGCTTTTCCCATCATTAATCTTTTGGAACTGCCTTGGATCATGGCATTGCTCAGAAGAACTAAGTTTATCACATTTTCTCATCACACAATGATACTGTTACTGTGTACAAGGTTCTCCTACTTCTGCTCACCTCACTCACCATCAGTTCAGGTGAGTCTTCCAAGGTTTTTCTGAAGTCTGCCTGCTGCTCATTTGTTATGGAAAAAATAGTATTCCATCACATTCATATATCACAACTTGTTCAGTCATTCCTCAATTGATGGGCATCCCCTCAGTTTCCAATTCTTGGCCACCACAAAAAAAGCTGCTATACATATTTTTGTACACGTAGATCCTTTTCCCATTGTTATGATCTCTTTGGGATACAGACCTAGAAGTGCTATTGCTGGATTAAAGGTATGCAGTTTTATAGCCCTTTGAGCATAGTTCCAATTTGCTCTATAGAATGACTGAACCAGTCCACAACTCCACCAAAAAATGCATCTGATTCTGAACTAATTGCCATAATATCCACAGTAACTATTATCTATTAGAATACCAAAAGGTGACATATCTAGTTATCTCAAAATTTAGAAATGCCTATATATCTATCAATACATCAAGCATTATGCAGCAACAGGAATGACACTAGGCACTGGGGATGCAAATACAAAATTAAAACTCATAGAGGTCCCTAGCATGCAAGTGATTATATCTCCATTATGTGGTATAGAGCATTGTACTCATTCTTTGAAATCAGACATTTGCTTAAGTATAGTATAGAGTAAGATGACATTGTCTTAAATTATATTTGGAAAAGTGCATATAACTTTCAAAGATACTAAGCAAAAGCCCATCTTTTTAATATCATCATTATTCCAACAATGCTATATGTCAGTGAATTGTGGAAAACTACCATTTGGGATGAGTCATGATGGCAGGAGGCTGAAAGGGCAACTGTAAAGCTGCACAAGCAGGCTACATCATATTACCAGTTATTATTCATGCAAGAGAATTGAACATTAGCAAGGATGTGAATCATTGTAAAAGATGGTAGACCAGTCATGGAGTATGAATACTGAGAAGTGATAACATTTATACCATTGAAATTTTAGAAGAATGAGGGTAAAATCTTCTTTTATTTTGTGTCACACTGTAGAAGAAAGCAAAAGGACCCTTTTATCAATATTATTGTGAGTTACTCATATTAATGAGATCATGAATTTAAGACCACAGGTTTCTTTATGTGTTTGGGGTTTTTGTGCAAAACACTTGTTTCAATGTCTTTCATTAACTAGTAGGGTTCTCAGACATGACAGAAATGATTCAAAAGCAACAACAACAGCAACAACAAAAATCTCCCCTCTATTACCAGTTCTGTAAAGCTTGAAGATGAAGCATAGGTGGTACCCCACCTACATAGATCTTCAGATGGTTCCTTAAGCAAAACCCATCTGCTATTGAGCTCCCCAGTATAAGATATTCAATTGTCTAAGAAAACAAGAAAAGTATATTGCCATGTTAATGACAAGGAATTTTGAGTCAGAGGATTAGAATTTGAGCTCTGGCCTATTAATTATTATCTATGTGATCTTTGGCGAGTTGGTCAATCCATATGAACCTCATTTTCCTGCTTTCTTGAATGGAATCATACAATTTGATCTCTAAGTCTCGCCACAATTTTAAGCCCAATGAAAGGGAAGCATAGTCAAGTTGATAGAATATTGCAAAGAAATATACAGTGAGCTATGCACTTCTTGAAAAAAATTAAAACTCCTGTCATTAGAGCTAGAAAATATATAAAACCAAATTATAAATGGTAAATCCCAGAAAAAGAAATCAGCATGTGGTCAGAGAGAGAGAGACAGAGAGAGAGAGAAAGAGAGAGAGGGAGTAGAGGTAGAGTATTTCAAGAAATTTTAAAACTTCACAGATCTACTAAAAACAAAGGTAAAAGTGGAAATAAGTGAAAAATATTTTTAATGTACAGTCACTTAATAAAAGAAATCCCAATATGAAATTTCTTGGGAATATTATAGCCAAAATCCAGAACCTTCAGGTTCCAAAAACTACTGCAAATAAATAGGAAGAAGAATTAAAGTACAAAAGAGCATAGTCAGTATCAGAAATGATTGGGGTGGTATATCAGCAATGCAATATTCACAATGCCTATGGAAATTACAGATATGCTGATGTAGTTATCAATCACAAAATATATCAGGCTTGCTATATGGGGGATAAAGAGAGAACATTTATTAAAATACCAAAAGACTAAGTCCCAAAGCAGAAAGTCAAAGCCATCAGAGTAGTTATGAAATTAGCACAGGTAGATAAAGTAGAAAGAACCCACATTCTCAAGCCTTTAAAACAGAACAGGCTACCTCAGGCAAAGGTCTTCCTCTCCCCACTCACAGCAAGCACCCAGCATCCAGGAAGTGTGCTCCCAGCAGCTCAGGCCCCTGGCAGTCCTCAGGAGGAGTCCTTAACAGAAATTCTGGCTGACTCAAAAAGGGGTTCGCACTTCCGCTGCTGCTACCTCTGATGCTGCTGTCACTGTCGCCGCCACTGCTATCCACCACAGGAACTCTAGCTTGGCTTCCGCTTCCTCTTGCCCCACCCCTTCCTGCCATGTCAGCAAGTCCAGTGGGGCATGGAAGATCTTTAAATCTCATAACCCTTGCAGGTTGCCATGTGGCTCAGTGAGTAAGAGCACCGGCCCCAGTGTCGGGATGACCTTGGATCGAATCCAGGCTCTGACACTTAGCACCACACCCAGAAATAACTGGCCATGTAACCTTGAGCAAGTTACTTAACCCCAATTGCTTAAGAAAAAAGAAATGATTTAAGAATCATCACATTAAAGTACTGGAGAGTTTAAAATGTCATATTCTAGAAAGCATTGTTATAGGCTTACAGCCAAGAAAAGTAAAATCCAAAAAGGGAGAAATATAGGTATTTCATAAAATGGAGAGTTTCCAAGAATTCATAATGAAAATAACCAGAACACTACACAGCTAGAACTCTGTAGAAACTATAAAGTGCAACACGAGTCAAGAGAAACATAAAATGGTAAACATAGATAAATAATCATAAAGAAAGTAATTGAAGGCAGAATCAAGAGGCAGAGTAGAAAGAGGACTTCTGCACAGCTCCAGATTCCACCTCTTCCAATTCATGTAAAAAAAAATCAGTATAGACATACTTTGGAGCTACAGAACCCACAAAATGACAGAGAGAAGCTAACCACCCACTGAAGACATTCCAGAAGACCAGCAGGAAGGGTCCAGCACAGCACTCTGGAAGTCAAGCAGAGCCCTATGCAAGCCCGAGGTTTTAGGCTCAGGGCAGTCACAACCAGCCACTGGGGAGTGACTTAAGATCACCAGCAGCTGTGGACGTTTCCAGAATTATCAACCCATAGATGCTGAGGACAAAGTGAAAGGTGAGTGCGCTGTGGACTTTGTCATCTGGTAGTTCAGTACTGCAGTCCTCCTTTACCCCCTGGAGGGGGAAGCCACTGAGACACTGCAGTATACAGCCACCACATGTGGCAGATTCAGATCCTGGCTTGCAGATTGTAGGGGGACCAAATGACCAGTCTGAGGGGTAATCACTCTTGCTTTAACCTTCTTGGATCTGGATTGCAGTCCAGGGTAGAGGTCCTGGGGTGGGTGACCAGTTTGCCAGAGCATGTGGAGGCTCACAGAGGGCACCCAACTAAGAGCTCCAGCAGTTGCAAAAAGACCAGTGATTGGGACAAAGCTCTCCTGTCTGGTAGAAGAGTCCTACTGTATCAAAAAGTGCAAAAGTCAAGTAACTGGGTGGGAACATGAGCAAGCAAAGGAAGCAAAGCAAGGAGAGCAACTCAAAATTACACTCCAATTTTGGGGACAAAAAGGATCAAAGAATGGAAGAGGAGGAAGACAGAGAAGTCAGAACTCCTGCACCAAAAATTTCCAAGAAAAATATGACCTGGTTACGAGCCATAGAGGACGTTAAGAAGGATTTTGCAAAAAAAATAGGAGAAGTGTAGGAAAAAAATTGGGAAGAGAAGTGAGAACGAGGCAAGAAAATTATAAAATGAGAGTCAACAACCTGACTGAAGAAAATAACACCTTAAAAATAGACTAAATCAAATGGCAAAAGAGGCTCAAAAAGGCAATGCAGAGAAGAATGCCTTAAAAAGACAAATTTGACAGATGGAAAAAGAATCTCAGAACCTCACTGAAGAGAATCATTCATTCAGAATTAGTTTGGAGCACATGGAAGCTAGTGACTTTATGAAAAATCAAGATACTATTAAACAGATCCAAACAAATGAAAAAATAGAAGGCAATGTGCAATATCTCACTGGCAAAACCACTGACCTGGAAAATAGATACAGGAGAGACAATCTAAAAACTATTGGACTACCTGAAAGCCATGATCACAAAATGAACCTATAAATAATCCTTCAAGAAATACTCAAGGAAAATTGCTCTGAGGTTTTAGAACCAGAGGACAAAATAGAGGTTGAAAGAATCCACAGATCACATCCTGAAAAAAAAGGTCCCAAAAAGAAAACTCCTAGGAATATTATAGACAGGTCCCACAATTCCCAGATCAAGGAGAAAATATTACAAGCAGCCAGGAAGAAACTATTTGAATATTGTGGAAACACAATCAGGATAACACAGGATCTGGCAGCTTTTACTTTGAGGGATCGAAAGGCTTGGAATATGATATTCCCAAGGTCAATGTAGCTAGGATTAAAACCAAGAATCACCTACCCAGCAAAACTGAGTATAATGTTTCAGGGGAAAATATGGTGATTCAATGGAATAGTGGACTTTCAAGCATTCTTGATGTAAAAAATTAGAGTTGAATAGAAATTTTGACATTCACATCCAAGAAGCAAGAGAAGCATGAGAAGGTAAACAGGGAAAAGAAATCATAAGGAACTTATCAAAGTTGAACTACTTATATTCTTACATGGAAAAAACAATAATTGTAACTTATGAAATTTCTCTCAGTATGATCATAGTTAAAGGGAATAGAAATGTTTATATACATACATACATACATACATACATATATATGTATATATGTATATAGGAGGGTATATGGGGGTATGAATACATACGTAAGTGTGTGTATATATGTGTACAGGTATACCTAAATAGAGGGTACAGGACCAATTTAATAGAAAGGGATAATACTTACAAGGTGAAATTAAGAGGTCAGAGAAGATTATAATGAGAAGAGATGGAGAGAGACAGAATGAGGTAAACTATCCCATATAGAAAAGGCAAGGGAAAACAGTTACAGTGGAGGGGAATAACATAAAGGCAAAAGAGAATGGGTCAACCTTATTCTCATTGAATTTGGCTTAGGTTGGGAATGACATACACACTAAATAGGCTATCTTACCCTACAGGAGAGTAGGGGGAAAGAGCCGAGAGGGGGGATGATCGAAGGGAGGGCAGTCTGGGGGTGAGGGAAGTTGGAAGCACCCACTTTTGAAAAGAGAAAGGATCAAAGTAGAGAATAGAACAAGTGGGAGGTGGGATAGGATGGAGGCAAATATAGTTAGTGTTTTACAATATATCCACTATGGAAATGTTTTGCTTGGCTATGCATGTACAACCTATATTGAATTGCTTTTCTTCCCAGTAAAGGTGGGTGACAAGGGAGGAAGGGAATGAATCTGTAATTCAAAGTTTTAAAATCAAATGTTTAAATATATATATATATATATATATATGTATATATATATATACTATTATTAATATTATTTTACATGTAACTTGGAAATAAGATATACAGGCACTGGGCATAGAGATCCACCATGCCCTCCTGGAAAATTGGAGGGGGAATGAGGGAATATATGGGAAAGAGTAGATTGGAGGAGGGGATATCCAATGGGATAGCTATTTGGGGGGGGGGGGTTGGGGAAAATAGGGAGAAAATTTGTAACTCAAAATTTTGTGGAAATGAATGATGTAAACTAGAAGTTAATAAAGAATTTGATAAACTAAAAAAAAAAAGAAATTAAGGGGCAGCTAGGTGGTACAGTGAATAGAACACCGACCCTGGAGTCAGGAGGACCTGAGTTCAAATCCGTCCTCAGTCACTTAATACTAGCCATGTGACCTTCGACAAGTCACTTAATAACAATTGCCCTGCCTTTCCCCTTCCAAAAGAGAAAGAAAGAAAGAAAGAAAGAAAGAAAGAAAGAAAGAAAGAAA
>NW_027186372.1:1604382-1619002 GCF_028583685.1 Petaurus breviceps papuanus
AAGGAAGGAAGGAAGGAAGGAAGGAAGGAAGGAAGGAAGGAAGGAAGGAAGGAAGAAAAAGAGAGGGAGGGAGGAAAGAACGAAGGAATGAAGGAAGAAATTCCAAAAATTCTAATTCAATTCTAATGTGAGATTATTTCAGCTCTGAACATGTTCATTATCAATAGTTATCAAAGGAATACAATTAGGAAAAAAAAGTATGAGAAGAACTGGTTCTGTTATATGCAGATCTTATAAATGGAAAGGAAAAGGAATTCATCAGAGTCCATAAAAACAAGGAAGAAGCAAATGAGTGATTGGCTGGCACTTGAACCAAGCACTCATCTCAGCATGTTAAAGGAGAGAACAAAATACACACAAAGTTGCTTGCAGAAGTGAATAGTAGTAAACAGGGAAAAAAGGAAAAGGGAGAAGTAATGAGAGAAAACAAGGTGAGGGCAAATGGAGAGATTATTAGTCAAAATAAATATATACAAAAATATTCATAGTTCTTTTATACAGGCAAAGAATCGGAAAGTTGTGTTCATAAATTGGGGACTAGTTAAGTTATAATGTATAAATGTGATGGGATAATATTGAATTGTAAGAGATGATGAAAGAGATGGTTTCATAGAAACTTGTAAAGACTTGTATGAACTGATGCACAGTGAAATGAACAGAACCAGGAGAACAATTTATACAATGACAATAATATTTTTTAAATAATGTTGAAAGACTTGGGGATTTCAATCAGTATAATGACCAATCAAGATTCCAAATACTTAATGATGAAACATGCTACCCACTTACAGAGATGTGAGAAATTCAGAATGAGATTTTAAAAATTACAGTCAGTGTAGATTTTTTTTATGACTATACCTATTTTTATAATGTCTTTGTTTTTCTATCATTTTCAATGGCAGCAGGACACTGAAGGGCAGGAGATAATTTAGGTTTTTGCTGAGTAAAAAAAAATGTAACTAAAAATAAATCCAGAAAAAGAAAAATGAAACAAAGCTCTATCCTAAATGAGGGTTGAATTCTTCCTAAAAATGAGAAAATGAGGAAAAATCTTTAATTTTTTTCTTTGAATGCCAAGATTTATTTTTAATTTTGTTTGTTTGGCACATAATCAATTAATTAGTTCTATAAAAATTAATTATATATAATTAATTAAACCTTGATTTATTGAATGAATAGTGCTAAATGGAAAACTGAAAGGAATAAAGACTAAGGGCTGCTCCCCAGGCTTTCTCATGGTAATCTAATGGATTCAGATCTATTCTGATAGCACATTATTATAATAAGGTTGCTTGTGGAGATGGTCATGCTGTTCCTGAACTTTTTTTCCCCTAAGGAAGACACATCTGAATATCTGATAACAGAACTCATGTTTGCAAATAAACTAAAATGGCTTCATAAGAGAACAAGATATTCTGTGCAGACCATAATAGTACTTGGTGATCTGGCTATAATGGCCATACAACAGATGGAAAAAGATATTTTACCATCAAATAAAAAATTCTAAACCTATGATCTTGTAAACTTCTTTATATCTCTCTCTGTTTATCTACATCTACCTATCTATCTAAATGCATTGAAATATTATTACTCCTTAAAAATTAATATGAGTTCAAGGCAATAGAAAATGTATAGAAAACAACACAATATAAAGAAAATTAAACCAGAAAATTAATATTCATAATGACTACAACAATATAAATGGAAACAACAATAAAACCTGAACATTCTATTGGTACTGGAAAAGACATGGGAAACTGCACGTCCTTTCCTCTCCCCTTTGAAGAGGTAAGGAACTACATATGAAATAGTATGTACAGAAATTGACTGATGATTTTTAGTTCCTTTGATGAACTGTACTTCCTCCTTTAGTTTTTAATTTCATCCATTCTACAAGGGATTACTCTTTGGTTGGAAGGAATATATTTGGAAATGAAAATGACATAAAAGCAAAAGATGTTAATGAGTTTTAAATGTAGTTCGTGAACTTCCATATTAATATTTTATGCATATATGTTTAAACACAAATGCATATATAATTTCATTGTACTGAATAGCATGTATTCTATATTAAAATTTGATTAAACATCAATAGAATAAATTCAATAAGTTTTTTTTGTAATAGGTGCTGCAGTTATCATGTTGACTCTCAGAGGAAAACTCCTTTATGAAGATAACTAAAGCCAAGCACAAACAGCTTCCCAGAGGATTTCTGCTGTGAACAACCTTCAAGGTTCTGATTACAAGCATAGTGAACTCTCCATTTATTTCAACAGCAGATTAAAGCAAAACATTCAGAGAAAATCAAAATACAACATACACCATGTCACAACTCAGCAACTTAACACCAAAATGGCCACATAGTTTTCTTCAAAGTGGTCACATAGTACATTCATTTAGTAACTCAATCATTTAGCAAGTCCTCAATTCAATCACAAAGTACAAAGGCTAAAGTTCTCTTTTAAACAAGGTGCATACATTTAGTCAATCACAAAGTCCACCCCTAGGTCACAATGTCTTAATCTCTTCATTCAAAAATTCTTCCTTCTTAAATAACGTACATTCATTTAGTCTATCACAAAGCATAAAGGCCATCCGCCACTAGTTCACAATTAGATTATGATATCATCAGTCAGCATTAAGTACTCAAGGAGACATATTTTCATCTTGACCCAAGGCAGATTCTCAGCTTCCATGGTTCCCCTTCCCACTGTTTCTGTTCCTGGGAAGACAGAGTTTAACAAAGCCCCAATAACGTTCAAGAACATTGCCAGCACTTTCTGTCTGTGAAATCAACCTAAGACCCAACAACAAGGTCTGAGGCATCTATCAAAAAATGAATTTGACCAAATAACATCAAAACAGACAGACAAAATACTGGCACTACAGCCATGTCTCCTCAGTTCTCAGCAGCTCCTGGTGGCCCTCAGAAGTCCTGGGCAGCTCTGACTGGCAGTTTCTCTCTCTCTCTCTCTCTCTCTCTCTCTCTCTCTCTCTCTCTCTCTCTCTCTCTCTCTCTCTCTCCCTCTCTCTCTCTCTCTCTGAATTCTCATTCCTGACAGTTCTCTCTCTTTCTTTCTCTGCCTCCATGATGCTACTCCCAGAAGTGCTTCTGGACTCTCTCAGCTTGGGCTTTTCCCTACACATGGCACCAGCTCCTCCTTGTTCAGCCCCCTGTCATCACATCAATGAGTCCATCCCACTGTGGGATTCACAAGCTCTGGGTCTTAACACTTAACCTGGATTCAAATTCCATTATCATTGCAATAATATGGGATGAGTCAATGAAGATAGAAATTTGTCTCTAATACTTCTGTCTAGAGCAAGCTGTCTTCCAGAGACACCATATATTAAGTACAATATTCTCTGGGCACCTATTCTTATCGCTAGTGCTTGCTTTTCATGTAAGCCCCTGGACAAGCTATTATGGAAGGAGTCAATGACACAAACTGTCAAAGATTCATCCCTTTGACATTGACCTTCCACTCTATAGTTGTGAAAATTGTTGTTGTTTTTTACATTGATGTATATTTATTTATTTATTTATTTTCAACATTCATTTCCACAAGATTTTGAGTTCTAAATTTACTCCCCTTTTCTCCCCTTGCCCCACCCAAAGACAATATTCATTCTGATTAACCCCTTCCCCCAATCTGCCCTCCTTTCTTTCATCCCACACCTTTCTTTTACCTTTTTACCCTTCCATTTTCCTGTATGGCAAGATAGATTTCTATACCCTATTGCTTGTAAATCTTATCTCAAAGTCTAATGGAAGCAAGGTTCACTTGTTCTCCCTCATCCTACCCCTCTTCCCTGCAATTGTAAAAGCTTTTTCTTGCCTATTTTAAGTGAGATAATTTAAACCAATTTAGCTTTCCTTTTCTCTCTCTCCCAATATATGCCTCTCTGACCTCATAGTTTTATTTTTTAGATTTCATTCTTCATCTTAACCTCATCTTGTGCCCTCTGTCTATACACTCACATACAAACATGCACACACACACACAAATTCACACACAGACATATATGTATACATGTTTATGTCCAGTTATCCTAATATTGAGAAAGGTCTCATGAGCTACAAATATAATTTTCCATATAGAAATGTAAACAGTTCAACTGAAATACTTCCCTTATGATTTCATGAGACTTTTCTCAATATAAGGTAGTTGGAGGGAATATATATAAACAGAGGGCACAGGGTGAGTTGAATATGAAAGGATGATAATTTTAAAATTAATTTAAGTGGTGAGAGAGGATATTCTTGGAGGAGAAAGAGAGAGGTAGAATGGGATAAATTATCTTACATAAAAGAGTCAAGAAAAAGCTTTTACAGTGGAGAGGAAGAGGGAGAAGGTAAGAAGGAATGAAAAGACCTTAATCTCATTGGATTTGCCTTAAGGAGGTAAACGCATACACGCTCAATTGGGTATGAGAATCTATCTTACCTTACAGGAAAGTAAAGGGAAAGGGCATAAGATGGGGGATGATAGAAGGAAGGGCAGATTGGGGGAAGGGTAATCAGAAGCAAACACTTTTGAGGAGGAACAGGGTCAAAGGACAGAATAGAATGAAGGAGGGGCAGGATAGAATTGAGGGAAATATAGTTAGTCTTTCACAACATGGCTATTACAAAAGTGTTTTGCCTGAATAATGTATATTGAATACTTGCTTTCTCAATGAGGGTGGGTGTGGAGGGAAGGAGAGAGAGAATTCACAATTCAAAGTTTTTGAAATGAGGGCCAGCTAGGTGATGCAGTGAATAGAGCACTGGCCCTGGAGTCAGGAGGACCTGAGTTCAAATTTAGCCTCAGAAACTTAACACTTACTAGCCATGTGACCTCAGGCAAGTCACAACTCCAATTGCCCCTCAAAAAAATGAATGCTAAAAATTGCTTTTACATACAACTGGGAAATAAAATATATAGGCAATGGAGTATAGAAATCTATCTTACCCTACAGGAAAATAGAAGGTGAAGGGGGTAGGTGAGGAGAGATAGAAGGGAGGGCAGATTGGGGGGAAGGAGTAATCAGAATGCATGCTGTCCTGGGGTAGGGGAGGGGAGAGATGGTGAGAAAATTTGGAATTGATATTCTTATGGAAGTGAACGTTGAAAGCTAAAAATAAATATGTATATAATTGTACTAATATTTTAATGTAGTATATATTTATATATAATTCGTATATTTATGTACAAATTTTGATTTCTATAAATTCATAATTTACAGAATATACAATTTATATATAATATGATATAGATGTATATGATATGATATGGTATGGTATAATTATAATACAATATGATATATGATATGATATTATAATGTAATATCATGTAATATAATTATAATATACAACATAATATAATGTAATATAATACAATACCATATGATACAATATAATAATATTATGTTATAATATTGTATTATATTATATAAATATATTACATAATATACCATATATTATAATATAATACATTACATTACAAATATACTATATAATACTATCTAATATACTATATATAATATAGTTCATATATTAATAAATAAAAAGTAAATAAAAAACTGAAAATAAATAAATTTGATCTTTTAAAAAGAAAAGTCCCCTTAAACAGCAAAATATTTATAGCAACAGTTTTTGCAGTAGCACAGAACTGGGTAAAAGTATGTGGCTATTCTTTGGGGAACAACTAAACAGATGATAACACATAAATATAATGAAATCTTATTGTGTTATCAAAAACTACAAATATGATGGATACAGAGAAGCATGGAAAGACTTGCATAATGAAGTAAAGAAAGCCAAGAAAACAATATACCCAGTGATGTAAAAAGAAAGAACAAGAGAAGATGATTTTATGCCATGAACTGACTCATTTTTTTTCTTGTAATTGGAGGACATTTTTGCTTGATAATACAAATTTGTTATAAGAAATTTGATATTTTTTTCTTTTTTCCCCTCTATGTGGTAAAAAGAGAAAATACTTTTTTTTAATATGGAGGTGGGGAAGGGGTATGCATATGAAATATTGTTTTAACTTTCAGACCTAGTTTTACTTTCTTACAAGAGAACTCTCACAAAAAAGAGACCTGTGTGATAGAAAATGAAATATATCAATAAAAACAAAAATGTATGAAAAGAAAGAAATATAAAACAACAATAAAACGATTGAAATTACAAAAAAAAATCATGGACCCAAAGAAGAGATATGAGAAGACTCCTGCTTCTATCCCTACAGAAAAGGGGTTCCCTTAATAATGACATTGCCCATATTTTCAGAGTTTGTGTATTGATTAGTTTAATTATTTGTCTCTTTTCCCATTATGTTTTTTCCTTTTAAAGTATTCTTTATTATATGGCATTGCTGTCTGGGAGGGGAGAGGAAGGAGGGGGAAAAAAATGAGTAGTCACTGAAGAGATTTTAGCACAAGTGTTATGACCAAACCTCTGCTTAAGAACAGTTAATCTGACATCACCATAAACAATGAAAGGCTTGTGTTGATTTGTTTTAATAAGCTATTATCATTGTCCAAGTGAGCGGTAATAAGGGGCAGTAGTTGGGTAGTAGGGGTGGAAATAAAGGGAATGGGACAGATTACAGAAATGCTGCCGTATCATCTAGACTGATCAACTAACTGAAGATGAGAGGTGAGGGAATGTGTAACAGCCTTCTAAAGGGTGTTCCTGCCTCTGTTCTCACCTTTTATACTGATTCCATGAAAGAATGAATGATTGATGGTCCCACAGGTGAAAATACACACACACACACACACACACACACACTTCATCAGAAAAAATATATTTTTAGTGGGAAATGGGAAAGAATGCTGAGCTTGCTTTGGGATGTGTGGATTTTGCCTATGTGGTAGTATATCATAAAAGATCAAGCCTCAGACATTGCTGAGCCTTTTCTATATGCTGGATTATTTCTGGGAATGATACACTTTTTCTGTGGCTGCACAAAGAAATCTATGCTCACATTTCTCAAATGAGAATGGGCAGGAGAGAGAGAGTTAGAGCTGTTGTTTTCTAGCAATGATCACAATAGAAACTCTGAGGGAATAACTGGGGGAGGAAGAGAATCAGGCCCCACATCCTTCCTCATTTAAATGAACACTTTCTACCACTTTGTTGTTGTAATATTTACTATCTTTGTACCAAGATTGGTCCACGGTGGCATCTCACTGGGAGCAGGTACAAAGACTACCTGCCCTCCCATGCTCATTTCAGGATAGATGCTCCCTGGGGGCCAAATAGAAATGAGATCTAAATCTTATCTTATCAATCTCAGAACACAGTGTGGTGGGACAGAACTATTTCTGTCCTCGCCCTCAGTTCAGGATGTGAGGATATTCTTCATGGCTGCTAACTTGGGGACAGAGCCTTCCCATTATCTCCCTTCTGTACTTCAAAGTGCATCCATAAAGACAGTTATGCCTCTGGGGACACATATATGTAGGTCAGAACAATGACTTCACTGGAAGATCAATAAAGGCATTGTGAGAACATCAACTCCATCTTGGTTGATTGGCTAGGACATGGACCTGGACAAACAGATACTAGCTTTCCCAAGGTTAGGAGATAAATCTCACTTAGATCCCTAGATATCCTTAGTCATCTCATTCACATTCTTTTTCTGTAATACCTTGGGACATTTGTCTTATGTATCTAACTCCAATGTATTTCAACCTGAATTCTCTTCTACTGATACACAAACAGAATTGCTTAGTATGGCATTGTGGTTAGACATTGTGGTGATTTACCATTGCTAAGTCTCTTAAGGTTGTTTTCAAAATTGATGTTATTATATAAATTATTTTTCTGGATTTGCTCACTTCCCTTTGTATCAGCTCACACAAGTCTTTCTAGATTTCTCTGAAATCATCTCTTCTCATCATGGCTTATATCACAATAGCATTCTATCACATTCACTTGCCCTAAGCTGTTTAGCATTTTCCCAATTGATGGTCACCATTTCAGTTTCCAATTCTTTTCCACAGCAAAAAAAAAAAATGGTTATAAATATTTTTGTGGAATTGGGTGCTTTCCCTTTTTCTTTTTCCCCCTTTGGGATACATACCTAGCAGTAGTGTTAATTTATCAGGTATTTACAGTTTAGTAGTTAAGGGAACATAGTTCTAAACTGCTTTCCAAAATGGTTTGGCCAATTCACACTTCCATGAACACATTAAGTTAATAAACTAGTTTTTCCACAGCCCCTTTACCATTTGTCATCTTTTTTAATTGTTGCCAATCTGATGGTTATAAGGTGGTATCTCAGAATTGTTTTAATTTTCATTTCTCTAATTATTAATGATTTAGGACACTTCATATGGAAGTTTATAGTTTGGATTTTTTTTCTTTAAAAACAGTTTATTCATATCTTTTGAACAGTTTATTCATATCCTTTTATCAATTGGGACTTTTATTTTCAAATTTATTATTTATATTATATATATATATACATATATATATATAAAAGGAAGGAAGAAAAAAATAAATTTTTGAGTTCCAAATTCTCTTTCTTCCACCAACCACTGTCCCACTCACTGTGAAGTCAAGAAAGCCAGATGATATCAATTATGCATGTAAATGATACAAAACATATTTCCACATTAATAATATCACAAAACAAAGCAAAAAAATAAGCAGCAAAAAAATTATACTTCAATTTGCACTGAAAGTGCATCAGTTCTCTGTGGAGGTGGTTAGCATTTTTTTCATTATGACTCCTATGGAACTATCTTGCATCATTGTCTTGATCAGAGTAGCCAAGTTTTTCTCAGGTGATCATCATTGCTGTTATTGTTCATAATGATCTCCCAGTTTTTCTCACTCCACTTTTCATCAGTTTATATAGGTCTGGCCATATTTTTTTTTCCTGAAACCGTTCCCCTCATCATTTCTTATAGTACATAAATAGTTGCTATATTTTTGTACATGTAGATCCTTTGCCTTTTCCTTCTTTGAGGTACAGACCTAGTAGTGGTATTGCTGGATCAAATGGTATGAGTAGCTTTATAGCTCTTTGGGCATAGTTACAAATTGTTCACCAGAATGGTTGGGCCATTTCATAACTCCACAAACAGTACAGTGCAGTAGTGTTTCTATTTTCCTTAATATCCTCCAGATTTTGTCATTTTTGATAGGTATAAAGTGGTATCTCAGAGTTGTTATTTTTATTTAATATTTCACATTTCCTAAATTATGTGTAAAAACAAATATTAGCAATCTTTTCTTTCAAAGTTTTAAGTTCCAAATTCTATTTCTCCCACACAATTTTCTCCCTTCTCTGAGATGGTAAGCTATCTGATGTAAGTTATACATGTGCAACCATATAAAATATTTCTATATTAGTGATGTTATGGAAAAAATAAAGAAGGAAAAAAAGAAAGAGGAAGGAAGGAAGGAAGGAAGGAAGGAAGGAAGGAAGGAAGGAAGGAAGGAAGGAAGGAAGGAAGGAAGGAAGGAGGGAAGGAGTATGTTTTGGTCTTTAATCAGATGTGTAGCAGCAAGCACCCCAGCGTCCCCAGGGTCGCTGGCACCACAGGTTCTTGGATCTGCTTTGTTAAAGGAAAGCAACTGGAAATGGGTTAACAAGCTTACTTTAATCAATCAAATATGTATCGTTTACCTAGTTCAGGGGGAAGAGGTCAGCACCCCGAACTTCAAAGTATACAAACAGAATTATCAAGACAGAGAAACAGATCAAGTAGACAGTTTTCCAAACTGTCCAACCATTACATCCATACCAAACAACATCTGGGTTTCAAAGCCAGGGGGCTCTGGACAAGGGCTTCCCAGAGTCAAATCACAGAACACTTCTCAAAGTGAGCCCCAAAACAAAGCTACACATCAGCCTTCTCCTGGCTCAGAGAATGTAACAACCCTATTGACTCACTGGCCAATCAAGAAGTATCTACTGAAATCAAGCCTCCCACCCCAGGCTCCAGGTGCACTTTAGCCTAGGGGCAGGGAAGATCTTAAAAATTTACATTCCCATTGAAAGATGTCATCAGTTCTTTCCTGGAGATGGATAGCATTTTTCATCACCAATCTTTTGGGATAGTCTTGAGTCATCATTTTGCTAAGAATAATTAACTCATTCTCAATTGTTCATCATACCATATTGCTGTTACTATGTACAATGTTGCCCTGGTACTGTTTGCTTCACTTTGTCGGTTCATTTAAACTTTTTCAGATCTTTCTGAAACAATATTATTCATCATTTCTTATAGGACAGTAGTTTTCTATTACAATCATACACCACAATTTGTTCATTCATTCCCCAATCTATAGGCACCCCCTCAATTTCCAATTCTTTTTTATTTTTTTCCTTTTTGGAGGGCAATTGGGGTTAAGTGACTTGCCCAAGGTCACACAGCTAGTGTTTTTGGGTTGTGTCTGAGACTGGATTTGAACTCAGGTCCTCCTGACTCTAGGGCTGGTGTTTTATTCTCTGCACCACCTAGCTGCCCCAATTTCCAATTCTTAACACCCACAAAAAGAGTTGCTATAAATATTTTTGTACAAATAGTCCTTTCCCCTTCTTTTGGAATTCTTTGGGATACAGACCTGGTAGTGTTATTGCTAGATCAAATGATATGAACAGTTTGATGACCCTTTGGGCATAGTTCCAAATCATAGTTGGATCAGTTCACAATTCCACCAACAATAAGTGTCCCAGTTTTCCTACATCCCCTCCAACATATATCATTTTCCTTTTCTGTCATATTAGTCAATCTAATGGATATAAGATGGTAACTCAGAGTTGTTTCATTTTGCATTTCTCTAATCATTGTTGAAGACAGGTGAATAGCACAGCAGATAGTGTGGTCTTTGAGTAAGGAATATTCATTTTCCTGAGTTCAAATCTGGCCTTAGATACTTCCTTGCTGTGTGACTCTGGGAAATCACTTAACCACATTTGCCTCAGTTTCCTCATCTGTAAAGTCAGCTAGAGAAGGAAATGACAAACTTCTGAAGTATCTTTGCTAAGAAAATCCCCAAAAGGGGTCACAAAGAGTCAACCAGCACTGAAAATGACTAAACAATCAATAGTAATTTAGAACATTTTTGTCATAAGATTATAGATAGCTCTGATTTCCTCTTCTGAATACTACCTCTTTGTATGCTTCATTTATCAATTGAACAATAACTTCTTTTTTATTAAATTGACTCAATTTACTATATATTTGAGAAATGTTGATATAAAAATGTTTATTGCATTATTGTTTATGGTATCTTTCAACCAAATGTAATCAGTTTCCCTGATTATCTCATTTAATTAGGTCTATTTTTGCTTTATCTGAGATTACAAATGGTACCCTTGCCTTTTTTTTTTACTTCAGTCAAAGCATATTAGATTCTGTTGCAGTCCTTTGTTTTATCATTTGTGTATCTTTATGTTTCAAGTATGTCTGTTATGAATGACACTCATGGATTCTGGTTTCTAATCTATCCTACCACCCATTTCTGTTTTATGGGGGAGTTCATCCCCCATTGTGTTATTGCTATCTGTATATTTCCACACATTTATATGTGTTTATATATAGATATCCACATATATGTGTTTATATAGAGAGCACTGTAAAACCCCACACTTTTCCTTGTTTTCTTCTGTTTATTTTTCTCTCTGCATTCCATCCTTCCTCAAAAGTCTGTTTTGCTTCTGACCACTGCTTTTCTTAATCTGCCTTATCTTTTATCATGCTTGCCAGGCTACATCTTTTATTTGCTTCCCCTCCTATTTCCCTATTGGGTAATGCAGATTTCTATAGACAGTTGAGTATGTATACACATCGTTCCTACTTTGAACCAATTCTGATGAAAGTGACCTTCAAGCATTGCTCACTACCACCCCACACCTATTTTCCACTTCATTAGAAAAGTTCCTCTTTGTGCACCTCCTTTATATGAGGAAAATTGCCTCATTCTAACTCTCCCTCTCCCCTTCTCCTAATGAAATCCTCTTTCTCATTTCTTCATGGAATAAAAAGATAGTGGCAGAAGGTTTCTGAGAAATGTGATTTACAAAGGGGAAAAGAAGATGCTCTTGGTGAGTGGCCTCAATATTTCAGTAAATTATGATACAAGCTTCTCAGCTAAGAGGGTAAGGGAAGGAAAAGATGGGAAAGGTTTAAGGAGGGATGAAACAGCTTAAAAGAGCAACTGTGGAGAGTAGAAAAATGAGTTAATTAAAGATGTAAAATGCAAAAACTGCTACTTTGAGAAATTTATATTCTTAAATTCTATCAGGGGAGAATACACACACACACACAATGTATACCCACACATTTATACATGTTTATATGTAGATAATAACTTATATGTAAGTGTTTATATAGAGAACTCTCTAAAACCCCACACTTATATATGTACACGTTTGTGTTTGTACACATATACTTATATGTGCATATGTTAGGAGGTATAATGCACATTTTACAATATATGCTTATACTACCAAATAAATATTAAATAGTTTAGGAAGGGAGGACACTACTATGTAGAAAGATCAGGAAAGGCTTTGAATAGAAGGTGGTGCTTGAGTTGTGTCTTGAAGGCAGTAATGGATTCTTTGAGATGGAAGTGATGAGGTAGAATATTCTAGATCTAAGGATAACTGGTACAAAGTCATGGAGAGAGGTGATGGAGTTCCATGTATAAAGAATAGCAAAACAGGGGCAGAGCCAAGATGGCAGCATAGAAGCAAGAAAATTCAATGAGCTTTCCCCATAACTACATCAAATACCTATAAAACATGACTCCAAACAAATTTTAGAGCTATATAACCTGAAAGGTGACAGAGAGAAACAAATCTCCCACTGAAGGAAGTCTGGGAGGCCAGCAGGAAGGGTTCATTGCACTGCACTGGGAGCAGAGCACAGACCCACATGAGTCCACAGTTTTAGTCCCAGGATGGCCCAACCAGCCATGGCTGGAAGGACTTCAGGAGAGTGGATCACCAGAAGCTGTGGCAGTTTCCAAAATTATCAACCCATAAATGCCAAAGGCAAGGTCACTGTGGACTTAGGGAACAGGGGGACTGAGAGTGTAGTCCAGCCTCTGCCTGAGGAAGGAGAAGTGGCTGAGGCACAGGGGCCAAAGCATGGCTGCTTCAGAGCTCCTGGCCTGAAAATTGTAGATGGACCAAGTAAACATTCTGAAGGGTAATCGCTCTTGCTTTAACCTGCTTGGATCTGGATCTTGGTCTTGGGTGGAGGTCCTGGGATGTGTGACCAGGTACCAGAGCCAGTGGAGATTTCAGGGAGGGGACCCAACTAATAGCTCCAGCAGCTGTGAAAACCCCAGTGATGTGGGACAAACCTCTCTTCTCTGGAAGCAGAGTTCTAATATGGCAAAAAGCTCAAAAGTCAAGTGATTGAGTGGCAACATGGGCAAGCAAAGCAAGCACAGCAATCTGACTTTAAATTCCTTTTTGGGAAACATAAGGGATCAAAGCATATAGCAGGAGGAAGACAATGAAGTCAGAACTCCTGCACCAGAAGCATCCAAAAAAAAATATGAATTGGTTATAGGCCATAGAGGAGCTTAAGAAGGATTTTGAAAACCAAATAAGAGAAGTGGAGGAAAAATTGGGAAGAGAAATGAGAATGATGCAAGGAAATCATGAAAAGAGAGCCAACAACCTGACTGAATAAAATGCTGTCTTAAAAAATAGACCAAGTCAAATGGCAAAAGAGGCCCAAAAAGCCCATGAGGAAAAGAATGCCTTAAAAAGCTGAATTTGCCAGATGGAAAAAGAATTTCAAAAGCTCACTGAAGAAAATAATTCCTTCAGAATTAGATTGGAGCAAATGGAAGCTAATGATTTTATGATAAATCAAGATACTATTGAACAGACCCAAACAAATGAAAAAATAGAAGGCAATGTGAAATATCTCGTTGGAAAAACCACTGAGCTGGAAAATAGATCCAGGAGAGATAATTTAAAAATTATTGGACTACCTGAAAGTCATTATCAAAAAAAGAAACTAGAAATCATCCTTTAAGAAATTCTCAAGGAAAATTACCCTGAGGTTTTAGAACCAGAGGGCAAAATAGAGGTTGAAAGAATCCACCCATCACCTCTTGAAAAAGATCCCAAAAAGAAAACCCCTAGGAATATTATAGCCAGGTTCTGGAGTTCCCAGATCAGGGAGAAAATATTACAAGAAGCCAGGAAGAAACAATTTGAATATTGTTGAAACACAATCAGGATAACACAGGATCTGGCAGCTTCTACATTGAGGGATCAGAGGGCTTGGAATATGATATTCCAGAGGTCAAAGGAGCTGGGATTAAAACCAAGAATCACCTACTCAGCAAAACTGAGTATAATATTTTTGGGGAAAATATGGTCATTCAATGGAATAGAGGACTTTCAAGTTTTCTTGATGAAAAAAACATAAAATTTGACATTCAGATAAAAGAAGCAAGAGAAGTATGAGAAGGTAAACAGGGAAAAGGAATAATTAGGAATTTATCAAAATGGAACTATTTGCATTCCTACAGGGAAAAATGATCATTGTAACTTATGAAACTTTTCTCAGTATGAGGTTAGTTGAAGGGAATATATATATATATATATATATATATATATATATATATATATATATA
>NW_027186372.1:1619012-1630957 GCF_028583685.1 Petaurus breviceps papuanus
ATATATATATATATATATATATATATATATATATATATATATATATATATATAGGTATATATGTGTATACATCCATATATGTCTATATGGGAGGATATATGTGAGCGTGTGTATATATTGTACAGGTATGCATAGACAGAGGGCACAGGATCAATTGAATAGGAAGGGATGATATTTAAAAAATAAAATAAAGAGGTGAGAGAGGAATATAATGAGAGGAGATGGGGAGAGACAAAATTGGGTAAATTATCTCATACACCAGAAGCAAGGGAAAACTGTTACAATGGAGGGGAAGAACAGAAAGGCAAAAGGGAATGGGTCAACCTTACTCTCATTAAATTTGGCTTAAGGAGGGAATGACATTCACACTAAATAGATTATCTCACCCTACAGGAGAGTAGGGGGGAAGAGGATGAGAGGGGGGATGATAGAAGAGAAGACAGGCTGGGGGGGAGGGTAGTTAGAAGCACACACTTTTGAAAAGGGATAGGGTCAAAGTAGAGAATAGACAAGTGGGGGGCAGGATAAGATGGAGGGAAATATAGTCAGTCTTTCACAATATATCCACTATGGAAATGTTTTGCATAGCTACACATGTACAACCTATATTGAATTACTTATCTTCCAAGTAAGGGTAGGTGATGAGGGAGGAAGGGAAAGAATCTGGAATTCAAAGTTTTAAAATCAAATGTTTAAATATATTATTATTTTTGTTGTTGTTGTAGCTATGATTATGTTACATGCAACTGGGAAATAAGATATACAGGCACTGGGGTATGGATGGAGGCCCATTTTTCCCTACCAGAAAGTCAGAGGGGAACTGGGGGAGGATATAGGAGAGAGAACACTGGGGGAAGGGATATACAGTGGGATTGCTGTTTTGGGGTGGTGGGTATGAGAAAGATGGGAAGAAAATTTGTAACTCAAAATCTTGTGGAAATGAAGGATGTAAACGAAAAATAAACATAAAATTTAATTTTAAAAAAAGAATCGCAAAACAGTCAGTTTGACATCTTCATCATCATCTTCATAAAAACAAGTGCATTATATAGTGTTTTCAGATTTGCAATGCATTTTACAAATAGTATCTCATTTTATCATCATGAGAACCCTAGTATATAGGTGCTACTGTTATCCCCATTGGGTTTACAAAACTAGATTTCTTTCTTAAGCACCATGACATAAACCCATATCACTCTGGTTCTCATTGATTGGACAACAATAGGTCCCAGAGCAAGTCCCACTTAGTCATTGTTTGGCCCTGACTGACTCAGAGGGAATATCATGTTTGTGCCTGACAGTAACCATCTCTGGAGGGGGAATGGGAAGGAAGAAAAAAAAGGAAAAAAAGTGGAAAAGAAATTTAGATGATCACTTTAAAAGCACTAGTATGTGTAATGTTGTTATTGTTATTATCATCATGCTGTGCTATGGAATGTCTTGTTTTGTCCCATAAATTAAAAATAAAATAAATAATTTTTAAAGTAACAAAAAGAATCAATAGTCTATGGGATTTTCTCACAGGGTTTCTCAGAAGCAGCACATTTTGAAGATAATATATGGACATCTCACTGAGGACAGTTAAAGCTCTCATGGTGTTCTTCATTTTGACATTTCTGATTTCTTAGGTAAGTAATTTTGAGAGACCAGGATGAGAAATACTCTATTGATTAGAAGGGGTGATTATACATAGAATCAATTCTGGTATAGTACTTATTTTGAAAGACTAAGTTTTTTTCAAACGTGACTGATATGAAAAGAAGCATTTTAATCCATGATGTGAATTTTGAGTTTACTTTTGTTCCAAAAAAACCCAGCAAGAATGAAAGATACTGCACCACCTCACAAATGTTTACAAACTGTACCCTTTCCAACACCCATTTCCACAAGGAAATTCTGGCATTTGTCAAGGTAAAAATGACATATTTATTATATAATATTTGCTACAGTAGGAGCTATGGAGGACAGCTGGTACACATACCCTTACCCCTACCTTCCACTATGGACTTTCTGTCTTCTCTATCTCTGTCTCTCTGTCTGTCTTCTTCTCTGTATTTCTCTCTATCTTTCTCTGTCAATCTTGCTCTATGTATATAAATATATTCCCTTCAGACATGATTGCATGATTGTCTCTCCAGATACCCCCTTGACTCTTCCCTAGTGGAAGAAAGTTTCCTCTTACCCCAAACCTAAGAAAATATGGTGGAGTTCACATCTTAGTACTATCCTAGCTATTTGCAGTCTTCTTTCCTTCCTCTCCCCCATTCACTACTGGCTCATTCATTAGTTACTTGTCTACTCTTTTCAGCTGTGTCTGACTCTAATCCTTTTTGGGGTTTTCTCAGAAAATATACTGGAATGGTTTGCCATTTCCTTCTCCAGGTCATTTTATAAACGATGAAATTGAGGCTAATCTCATTAGGGATATTGGCCCTGTGCCTAAGAGCCCATCATTCCTCTGTTTTTAATAGTGGCTCACAAAACTAATTCTATTCTCAAACATCATCTTCTTAGTCAAACTACCTAATCTGCTTTTCTTCAACACCTACCTTAAATCAGCAGGAGTGAGGAACGTGTCAACTGTAACACCAAGTGCTTAGGTTTCTTAACCAGGACTTCATAACCCCTACTAATGTTCTTGCTGTTGTTTTTAGGTTCCTTTATGAAGTATCATTTGTTCCCCTGCCTTCACTGGGTAGTAATTGTCAAGTTAATGTCTTCTCCATCACATCCCAGATAAATTCAACAGGAAGACAAGACAGCAACCTGGTATAAACAATAGATATCATTAAGTAGTCTTTTCTATCTCTCAGCAAGGCATAACAATCTCTGGCTTTTTGTTTCTCATTCCTCTGTCCATTGTCAGGTGATGTCTGCCCTAATGTCACTTAGGGATCCATATCATCATTCCTTAGAGTATAATGCTTCTTACTGGTCTCAGTCACAACAACATTGATCTTGTACTCCACTATCACTGGATACTAAGAAACTGGGTTTAGAAGCCTGAACCTACAGCTTCATGCAAAAACACTATTTATTCCACACCCCCTCTCTTCACCAAATTACATGTTAAATAACAACTAAGCCATGACCTTCCACTTCTACTGTCTTAGAACTAACCAAGGAACTTGTTTGTTAGTTTAATCTTTGTATCCCCAGTGTCTGCCACAGTAATTGGCACATAGTGCTTAAAAACATTACTGCTTATTAATTGAATCAAGTGAAGGTTGGAGGACCACTGGTTGGGGATGCTTTAAAGGAGGCTTTCAGTCAGTTATAGGTGGGACTAAATAATCTCTTTGCAATTCTGTGATTCAGTCATTCTGTGATTGGTAGACCCAATAATCCATGACAAATAAGATCTATAGATAATAAAACCAATTGACAAATCAATGAGTAAGTATGATAAAATACTTTGATTTTATTTAAATGTCACATAACTCAAAAAATCAACTAATGGCAATGTAGGATAAAGTAGCAGACTTAAAAAGAAGAAAATTAAGGGGGGGAAGACTAATCATGATCCAAGATGATATAGAAAAATGATGAGATAATGATACTGATATTTTGAAAGCGTTTCAAGGTTTCCAAAGTACTTCACATATATTGTCTCATTTAGTACTTATAATAATTCTGTTACATACTTATAATACTTATCATTATTTATTTTTATAGGTGAGAACTGAGGCTCAGAGAGGAATTAAGTGCCTTGCCCACATAGGTTACACAGTTAATAATAAGTGCTGAAGGCAAAATTTAAGATTAGGTTTCCCCTAATTCCAAATCAGCCCTCTTATCACTAAATCATGCTGCCACATATTTTAAAAGTTATCTGAGAGAAGTTCTCAGAGTAGTCAGGGACAGACAACATTATGTAGGAGAAAAGGGCTATAGGAAAATCTGAATTCAAATATCCAACATACATATTTATCTAGCTTCAAAATTACAAAAAAAAAAAATCTTAACATTAAGGGAAAATAATTTAGAGAAAAGTTCCAATTAATTTTTTTAAGTTGAATCTTCTCAAAAATACAAATGCTATAAAAATGTAAAAAAATAAAATAAAGACAAGCTAGGATGATTTCTGGAAAACTATATAGAAAGAATAATGATCAAGAGTATACATAAGGTTGAGCGGCATTTGTGTAGGGGAAGTGGGGAAGGGTAAAGAAAAGGAGAGAGTTTGGAACCGAAAATTTAAAAAATTAAATGAAGTCATTGGTACAGGTGAGAAAGTCACAGATCTAGCCAACTTGAAATTTCATCTCACTTTCTGCTAAACCCTCTGCAGTATGGTTTCCAACCTCATAACTCAACTGAAATTGTTCTTTCCTAAAGTTACTGATGATCTCATAGTCATCTAATCCAGAAGCCTTTATTTTCTCTCTTCCTTCTTCTTGATATCTCTGCCATCTTTGACACTGTGGATCACTTTCATCTCACTGATGCTTTTTCCTCTTCTCTCTTAGCATCCATGAAATTATTTTTCTGATTCTTCTCTTACCTATTTGACCATTTCTTCTGTGTCCTTTACTAGATCTTCATCTACAATATGGCTGCTTACAAATGATGTTTCCCCAAGACTTTGTCCTTAGCCCTCTTCCTTTCTTCTGCTATACTATTTCCTTCCATTATATTGCTAATCAGTGTTCCCAATAATGTTTTTTTCTTTAAAAAATTGATCCCTTCCCAGTTTTTCCCCATGGGAAAATATCATAGTTTTTTTTTTTAAGCAATTGGGGTTAAGTAACTTGCTCAAGGTTACACGGCCAGTTATTATTTCTGGGTGTGGTGCTGAGTATCTGAGCAGGATTTGATCCAGGTCATCCCGACACTGGAGCCGGTGCTCTTACTCACTGAGCCACCTGGCCGCCCCAATTTTGTTGGTGTTTTGTTTGTTTTTAGTTTAATTTTTTAAATGAAAAATCTAATTTCTCCCCACTCTCAACTTTGAGGAAAAAAAATAAACAACAAATCATAGACACAATCAGTAACTTCATCCAAGAGAATGGCAATAATAAGACAACATACCAAATTTATGGAATGTAGCAAAGGTAGTTCTTAGTAGAAGTTTTATATCTCTAAATGCTTACATGAATAAAAATAGAGAAAGAGGAGATCAATGAATTGGGTATGCAACTAAAAAAGCTAGAAAAAGAACAAAGAATAAATGCCAAATTAGAAGTTCTGAAAGCCACAGGAGAGTTTAATACAATTGAAATTAAGAAAATTATTGAACAAATATATAAAACTAAGAGCTAGTTCATTAAAAAAACAGCAATAAAATAGATAAACCATTAGTTAATTTTATTTTTAAAAAGAAAGAAGAAAACCTAATTACCAGTATCTAAAATAAAAAAGGTAAAGTCACCACCAAATTCTAGGGAAAGGATTTGGAACCCATTTTTTAAAAGATGATTGTTAAAAATATTTCAGGTGCCTCAAATCAAGTTGTTAATGGGAAAAACAAAAAACAAAATCACAGTATCTCATTTTTCCAACTCACCTTAGGACAGCTTAGGAGAACCAAAACAAAGTCTTCATGCAAACAATTAGGTGAGAGCTATCTGGGAAAAGGGATGGGAGAAGCAGCACTGACTAAGAGTGGCAGTGATAGTAGCAGTGTCTGAAGAAGGTAAGAGATGATTGCACACTTATAACCTATATCATATTGTTGCCACTTGGAGAAGGGAGAGGGGAGAGAGGTGGGGGAGGGGGAAGAAGGAGGGAAGTAGAAAAATTTGGAACTCAAAATCTTATAAAAAATCAATGTTTTAACTATCTTTACATGTAATTGGAAAAGATAAAGTATTATTTAAAATAAAAAAGAAAATAATAAAGAAGGTAAGAAGACTAAATATCCTATTTAAAAATATATAGAAGACCCCCGTTTTAGCACTGGGTGCATCAGGTGATATTTGGAAGCTCCTTTGCCCATTTCCCAGTTCTAGGTTTCAGTTATGGGGCAGAGAGGATTGACTATGGTCTGTGGTAAACAAGGAACAGAAACCCTAACTGGGTAAGGAAAAGATTGCACACCAAGAGAATAATAATAATAACCAGAATTCTCCCCAGATCACACCACCTTAGAAGCATCAAAAAACTACAGGCTCCAAGATCTAACTTTAGAAGCTCAAGTTAGCCCTTCCCCACCTCCAAGAGGTGAGAAGAGCCCAACTCTCCAACATAAAATCCAAAGTCAAGAAATAGACTGGGGGAAATGAGAAGAAAAAACCAAAATGAATTTGACCACAAAAATCTACTATGGCAATGAGGAAGCTCATGGCCCAACCTGAGAAGAAGACAATGACTTGAAAACATCTACAAGCAAAGGCTCACACAGCTAGTAAATGTTTGATGTCTGATTTGAACTGTAAGATGAGATTTCATTACTTCAGGAAGTCAATTTATTCACTGTGCCACCTAGCTAAAAGAAAAAAAAAACCTTAATTAAAAGAGATATTCCAGAAAACTACTATATTTAGATAAAAGGTATCATAGACAATGAAGTATTATCAATACTGAACATATATGCACCAAATGGCATTGAATTCAATTTATTGAAGGAAAATTAGTTAGAGGAGGAAATAGTAAAACAAGTCTACTAGAAGACTTCAATATACTCCACTCAGACCAAGACAAATCTAAGCATTAAATAAACAATAAAGAAGTTAAAGAGATGAACAGAATTTTTTTAAAGTTAAATATGATACATTTCTGGAGAGTAATGAATGGGATTAGCAAATAATTAGAAAACTTTATTGGTTACTTTCACAAAAATTGGCTATGTAGTAAGACATAAAAACTAACAAATGCAGAAAATCAAATATATTAAGTACACCCTTTTCAGATGATAATGCAAAAAAATATTCAACAAAGTGCTTTGGGAAAATAGATTAAAGATTAATTGAAAACAAAAATAATATAATTCTAAAAATGAATAGGCAAAGAACAAATCATAGAAACAATAATTTCATTAAAGATAATGACAAAAAATCAGATACTACACCAAAATTTGTGGGAGGGAGTCAAAGTAACACTGAGCAGAAAATTTATATCTCTAAATGTATATATCAATGTAACAGAAAAATATCAGATCAACAAATTGAGAATGTGGGCATTTTTTTTGTCTTTCTGGAGGGCAATTGGGGTTAACTTGTGCAAGGTCACAAGGCTAGTTCTGTGTGTGTGTGTGTGTGTGTGTGTGTGTGTGTGTGTGTGTGTGTTAAGTGTCTGAGGCCATTTCTGAACTTAGGGTCCTTCTGACTATGGGGCCAGTGCTCTACTCACTGCGCCACCTAGCCACCCCTATTTGGGTATTTTTCAAAGCATAGATAAAGAACAAATTCAAAATCACCAATTAAATACAAAAAATAGAAATCCTGAAATTCAGAGGAGAGATGAATAAAACCAAAAGTTAAAAAAAAAACCATTGAAGTAATAAATAAAACTGGAAGCTGGTTTTTATCTAAAAAATAAAATAAAATGGGGGGGGGGCAGCTAGATGGCACAGTGAGGAGAGCACAGGCCCTGGAGTCAGGAAGAACTGAGTTCAAATCCAGCCTCAGACAACACAAAAACTAGCTATGTGACCTTGGGCAAGTCACTTAACTTAGCAGGAACTTAGCTTTTCTCTGTCATTTTCGGGGTTCTGTTGCTCCAAAGTTTTTCAGAGTCACATTTTACATGAATTTGGGGAGGTGGAAGCTGGAGCCCCGCGGAAGTCCTGTTTCTACTCCACCATCTTGACTCCATCCCCAAACACACATCTTCCATTCTAAATTTTTCTTTTAACATAATGGCACAAAAAGAGTGGAGGAGTTGCAAAGGGGAGTTCAGGTAAGTCATGGTAATGCTTGGCAAAGGAAAGATGCCTTATTATATCTACAATTTTCTCATTCACAATAATAATTAGATTAAGCTTCTTTTTCTACAATGCAAGTGTTGTTAAAGTATACATATAACACATTTTTAAATTATACAATAAAAAATTCCATTTTTGTTATAAAAAATAATGATAGGAAGGGGAGCAGTTAGCAGAGAAATGCCTTTGTGTGGTAGAGCTTGTTCAGAAAATTATTAAAGACATTTAGACCTATACTGTATCATCATTGCTACATTATATGCTTCATTGTTACATTTTTGTAAATTTGTACCAACTTCCCTGCAGTACCCCCTCTACATGCTGCATGCATTGGTAGAAAAGTATTATGACCCAGGTTTATGTATGGACTCTTATGTACTGATTTTTCCTGCATTTTTTTATATTTTAGTAACTATGATGTATTGGCTATTATTGATTTTAATTTATTAAGTAAAGGAGTTATGTTTAAGTTAATGAGTATTTGATAGTTTGAATTATAGCCATGTGGTAGCAGACTTTCACTGGGAACCCCAAGATGACAGTGTGAAGGCAGGTTGTGGTGAGTTAGCCAGCCCAGAGAGTATATAATCATGCCCCATGTGAGGAACACACCCCTATACTGTATAGATTCATGCCAGATGCTGTACTCAGGTGCTACATTAAGGAATTATTACCCTTGTAGAAATTTCAATTGAATAGATATTGGAGGTGCTACAGAGACAAAGCATTCATGGGTACATTTGTACCAGAAGAGGTGGTATTCCACCACTCCCTATAAAGTACAGCCTTTGTCCTCACAGCATAGGCAGAAGTCTTCCACACACCCTGCCCCATTCCCAACCTCTGGGAATAGATGGAATGGTATATCAAAAAGCAAAAGAATGTGTTCCATCCACTAGTAAAAGACTGTGGCATAGCAATATTAAGCCAAGAGCCTAATGCAAGGAAGAAGTATTCATCCCCTGCTTCACATACATCAATTCCAGATAAGCATGTAAATGCCAGAAAGTCCTAGTCATATCATGATGACTACTAAGATTAGTATCTAAGAGGAGAAAGGGAATTAGATTTTTAAAAATTTCCTTGATCCATTTTCCATCAAACTGAAAAGTCTGCCTTCAGATGACTTAAATACTGTGCTTTCCCACCACCTCTATTTCATGTGAAAAACACCCTAGGAAATAAGTGTTGGGATGCCAGCGGGTTGAGTTGCTTCTCCTGCCTAGTACATAGCTTCCTAGGGGGTAGGAGTTCCCTGGGGGTGAGAAGGTAATAAAACTCAAACCTGTAGAACACTCAGGAAAAATGCCCTGAGTCAAGAGATGGAGTTCCTTGTTTGTGGAACATCACAAACACCAGTGTCACTGGATTAAAGAGTACGTGTGAGGGAATAAGGAGTTGGTTGGTTGTTGTCCTTTGCCCTTGAAGGAGACCAACATGACATCATTATGCTAAAGGGAAAGTTGAATGTGGCTGATCAGACCAATATGAGCTTGGAATTTTCTAGCACAGATAGGGCACAAATAATCCATGTGAACATTTGGGGTCGAATTTCCAAATTGGAGCATTTCCTTTGAGCTGTTTCAATTCTGCTTTGCTCACAGAGCACAGCTCCTTCTCTGATGTAGGCACACCATGCTGAGTGGTCCTATGCCGGTGTCTCCCATGTCACACAATCAATTCCAAAGTCCTTGAGAGAGACCTTGGGAGTGTCCTTGTATTGCTTCTTCTGACCATCATGTGAGCGTTTGTCCTGTGTGAGGTCTCCATAAAACAGTCTTTTTGGTAAGTGTATATTTTATATTCAAACAATGTGGCCAGCCCATCAGAGTTGTGTGCTCTGAAGCAGAGTTGGAATAATTGGCAGTTTAGTTTGAGTCAGGTCCTCAATGTCTGGTACCTTATCCTGCCAGGTGATCTTCAGAATCTTCCTAAGACAATTCAAATGGAAGTGATTCGGTTTCCTGGCAGGGGTAGGGTGTGTTCAGGGAGGACTGGTACTTCTGGTGTGATGACGACTGAGCCCTTTTCAAGGTTGCTTTCCACTTTTTAGTGTCCCCTGTTCTACCCAACTCTCATCCGTGTCTCCAAGAAGCTGCAGCATGTGCAGTGGCCACACGCCAGGAAACCATTTCTACAGCAGGGTAAAACCAAGTTGGGGGTAATCAAGGGGTTTCAAACCTATTGGTGTTAGGGGAGTGTCTACCCTAAGCATGTGAAGACTTCCCTTGATGGAATGGGCAGATAAGAACAAATTTTTCCAATGGCCATGAAGGCAGCTGAGTATTGCATATGTCAGGGTGGAGGTGGAGAATAGGGGTGACAGCTAGATGGTACAGTGGATAGAATGGGCACTGAGTCTAGAGCTAGGAACACCTGAGTTCAAATCCAGTCTCAGATATTTATTATCTGTATGACCCTGGGGAAGTCATTTAACCTCTCTTTGCCTCAGTTTCCACATTTGTAGAATCGGGAATCATAATAGCACCAATGTCTCAGGGTTATTGTGATGATATCACAATTGTAAAATGCTTAGCACAGTGCCTGGCTAAATTGCATTAAATTGTATGAAAGCTAGAACCTCCATTTATTTTTTTACATAATTCAGCCTGGAAAGTGGATCTTTGACTCTTCCTGACAGCTTGTTCCAGGACTTTATTATAGACTTGGAGATGAAATTTGATTGCTTTAACACTGTCCGGCAATAACTAGGGGCAGTGGTGTTCCTTCTTCTGAGCTGATGATTGCTATAATGTCATATTGCCATATAACCTACTTGTTAGGAAGCAGAGTTCAGGGGTGACATTTAATGGAAGTATGGCCATTTCCTGCTAAATGTTTATTACTAATAAACACCTATGTCTGATGACTTAAGTGCATGTAGCTTCCTAATTCAAACTTTGTCATAGGAATATCTGTACTACAGAGTCTGAATGCAGACTGAAGCAAACCACGTCCTCTCTCCCTTGTGTTTTCTTTTGTTTTGTCCCTTCTTTCTCATTGTTCTTTCCATTGGTTATAACCCTTCTTTACAACTTGACTAATATTTATAGAAACTATATTTAATGGCATGCTGCCATGGCAGGGAGGGGGAGGAGAGGAAGGAGGAGAAAATTTGAAACTCAAGGGATTATGGAACTGAATGTTGTAAACTAAAAGTAAATAAATAAATTAAAAATTTTTAAAAAGAAACAACATCTGCTTCATGTAGGCTGATGCAACTTTTGTTTAAAAGATACTGTCTTCCAGACTTATTTGTCTCAGGTGATACATAATAGTCTGAATCTTTATTAAAACAGCTAGTCTATATAGAAATAGAGGAGCCTTCTCAGGCTCACCTGGCATGCTAACAATTACATCACACAGATGCAGCTGAATCAATGCTATATTAGTAATGAGTATCCTTTCTATGCTATGGCTAAATAACCCTCCTTTCGTTAACTGTTAGATAGTCTACTAGTGTCTAATTTCATTTTAATTCTGAGACTTAAATACCAGACTGGCCTAAATAAGACTGACTTACAATAGGATGGTAATCAGAAGGTTTTTATGAGAATGGTCTCACTTTGAAGTTAGGTAAACAAGAAGTAGAAGATGAACTGAAAGTGGATTCTGAGATTCTGGTAGCACAGATCAGTAATTTTATTTCCTCTTTTCCTATGCTAATTCCATCAGTTTTTCTTTCTTAACTTAATGCTATAACTAGCATTTTTCAAATTATATTAAATAATAGTGATAATGTTTATCCTTTCTTTATCCCTGTTCTAATTTGAAAGTTTCTAGTTACATTACATATATTATTTGTCTTTGGTTTCTTATAGATATTGTTTATTATTAAGGAAAGGTTTGATTACTCCTAAATTTTTAGTGTTTTAAGCATAAATAAGGATAAGAAATTGTCAAAAAGCCCTTTCAGCAAATATTCCAATATATCTAATCCAATAAACATTTATTAAGCATCTACAATGTGCTAGGCACTGTGTTACAATTAATAAAAAGACAGTCACTGTCCTCAAGGAGCTTACAGTCCAATGGGGTAGAGATAGACAATAGAGAGTGCCCTATCATCCAGTGTGAACAA
>NW_027186372.1:1631057-1694722 GCF_028583685.1 Petaurus breviceps papuanus
AGGTGTAATGTTGTGTGAGAGGAAGAGCAGGGAGGACAGTGCATGGACCATTGAATGTGTGGAGGGGAGAAAAGTGTAGAGGGATAGGAAGGAAGGAAGGAAGGAAGGAAGGAAGGAAGGAAGGAAGGAAGGAAGGAAGGAAGGAAGGAAGGAAGGAAGGAAGGAAGGAAGGAAGGAAGGAAGGAAGGAAGGAAGGAAGGAAGGAGGGAAGGAAGGAGGGAAGGAAGGAAAGAAGGAAGGAAGGAAGGAAGGAAGGAAGGAAGGAAGGAAGGAAGGAAGAGGAATATGGAAGAGAAAAAGGAGGGAGAAGATAAAACAGAGAAGAACAGTAGAGAAGCAGGAGAAAAAAAACATATTGGACCTACAAATGGAAGGCATCTCTGAAGAAAGACTAGAGAAACCACAGGGCTGAGAATGTTCTAGTTTGAGGATTGGTTTGAGAAGCATATAGATGATTTTGAGACAAACTTGTCTCCTAACTATAGCAAAGCTGGGTTGTAGGTATGCTCAAGTTCATGTCACAATAAACCTGGTATTCGCATCACAACGTCCCTGAACTTGAAGTAAAGTTCTTGTGAATGATACTGTGTGTTCAAGTATGTGTCCATAGCAAGGATGATGGGACTAAGCATGTGCTGCAGTCTCTCCTAATGAGTCACATGGTTTGACCTCTTATCAAAGAACTTGCAATGAACAGTGTCTCCTATTTGATTCCCATGTGCTTACATGTCTTCAAGCTGTTAAAGATGATGGACTGCTGACTCAGAATGAGGAGAAAATCTTCCTCTTTTGAATATGTCATTTGGTCACACTCGGGCAGCCTCTCCCTTGAACTTACAGCACAGTTGAAGGAAAAGGGATTTCTCTTCTTCCAATTCCTTTTTTCCCTCTGCCCTTTCCAGGAGCTATAGTGTTTATGAGCATAAGGAGGTGATGTCTGAAATAGCTTCACAGGCAAGGTCATCATTATCAGAAAATGTTTTGCAATTGAGAAAACTAAAGAGATGAGTTGTTCTGTCCTGAAGGTTTGATTTTTGATTGAATAGACAATACATATGCAAAGTGAAAATGGAATAGCACTTCCTCAGTATTGCAAAATAGTCTTATATCTTGTGAATGTATAAAAAGTCATAGACAGTTGTTTCATACTTTAGGGACTTAGTAATAATAATTTATGAGCTTTTCTAGTTTTGTGCATTCCTCTCCTGTCTTCACTCTCTTCTGGGACTTTTTCTGTAATGATCCAGAAACTTCTTCACTTCAGAAGCTTACTCCAGCCCTAGATTTCACCCAGCAGAAGTATCCTCTGTCCCTGAGGTCTCTCCCTCTGATTAGCTAATTCCTCCCAGTTTCTCCATTTTAAAGAAGACATTCAGGGTACCCATGTCTATTGCTCTCCAGGATGCATTCTTGACTCTCTTCCCAAACTTTGTCTACATTGCTCTTGCATCAGGAACTTTCATTTCCCTGACTCCCTCGACCTTTTTTTCAGTTAGTTTTTTGTTACATTTTAAGTTCTGAATTATCTTCCTCCCTCACTCCATCCCTCCCCACCCTGCACTAGAGAAAGCCACCATTTGAGGCAGATTTAGAAATATACCTCAAACATATCATGCATACGTCTACTTTTCAGTTCTTTCTCTTGAGGTGGATAGCTTCTTCCTTCACAAGTCCTTGATTTGAATATTTATAGTATTCAGAACTGAAGATTTGAATACTTATATGATTCAGAATGACTTGGTGGTACACAATTATTCTTCAAACAATACTGCTGTTACTGTATACAATGTTCTCTTGGTTCTGTTAGTTTCACTTTTCATTATTTCATGTAAGTCTTCTATTTTTTTTCTAAACCCCACCAGTTTATCATCACAATCATATACCACAACTTGCTTAGTGACACCCTAATTGATAGGCATTGCTTCACTTTCCAGTTCTTTGCCACCATAAAAAGAACTGCTGTAAATATTTCAGAACATATAGGTTCTCTTTTTTTTCTCGATCATTTTGAGAAATAGACCTAATAGTGGTATTACCATGTCCAAGGATATATATGCAGTTTGATAACTCTTTGAGCATATTTCCAGATTGCTTTCTGAAATGATTGCCTAAATTCACAGCTCAGCCAACAGTGTATTAATGTTCTAAATTTTCCATATCTGCTCCAACATTTGTCATTTTCCTTTTCCATTATTTTTTTTGGGGGGGGTAGGGTTGTCCTTTGTTCTTGAAGAGGACCATGACATCAGAAAGATAATATTATGATTTGCAAGTGAATTTGATGTGAGTGAGGAAGGGATGTGCAAAGGCACCAGTCTCATTTTCTCCTCCAGAGCCATCTGGGTCTAGTGGCCATATATAGATCAGGACAACTGGAAATGGCCCAGGTTGCAGTGGGAGACCTTGGCCTATTTAAGCTAAGGTCTTTCTGAGTTCTCAGTTTGACTGAGGCAATGATTAGGACTATTTAAGTGAGTCAAGAGAAGGACCCTTTAATCCAAAAACAAAACAAAATACACCAAACAGGCAAGGGAAGTACCTGGGGAGGCAGAGAGGGGAGAGGGAGGGGAAGGTTTGGTCAAAAGAGAAAAAGTTACTATTTACATTCACTCTAAGCCATTGGGGACCAAAAAATAACCATTAAGAGGTCCTTGGCAGGGACCTCTTGCTGGCCAATCAATGAGAGCCAGAACCAACTGGGTTTAAGGCATGATTTTTAAGAAAGAAATCTGTCCAGTAAACCCCAAGATATCAAGGTAGGTTTCAGCCATAAAAATTCACCTTCCTTCAAGCAGAGCACCCTCAGGTAGGGCATGATAGCCCATGTGGAGAGAATAAAGGAGAGGGGTAGCTGAGTTGCTGAACTGGCCAGTTAGGTCCCCCATGGGGCAGCTTGGACACAGGTTGTAGTTTGTCATTCATTTTCAAGGAGGACTACGACATCAGAAAAATGGGTCAGTAAGTCGGATTTTAGTGAGGCAAGACTGTGCAAAGTCACTAGCCTCACTTTCTACTCCAAAGTCATCTGGGTCCAGTGACCAGATGTAGACCAGAAGAACTAGAGATGGCCCCTCTCTCATTTTAACCAGGATGATAGATGTCCCTTCTACCTTTCCAGCCTCCTTTCATGTCTTATCTTCCTCTATTGGAATGTAAGCTCCTTGGGGGCTATTTTTCTGTCTGTATTTATATTCTTAGAACTTAGCACAGTGCCTGGTATGTAGTAAGTGCTTGTTGACTATATTATACATTTCTTTTCTGGTGCAGGAAATAAATAGCTATCCTATGACTGTTGCCTACTTTGTAAATTGAATACCTTTTCTAGAAATGATCAAGTAAATTTCTTTTAGGAGAGACACTAGCAGTGAGTCATGCCTAAGCTTTACTTAAAAGATTTTCCCTTGAACTAGAGAGAGGAGCCTTAGTAAGCCAGTAAATGCATTATAAAGCCTGATCTCTTATTTTTAAGATCAGGCTTTTTCTGGTCTACAGTGAGAGCACATGAGGGAAGTGCTCTCTCTCCCCCACCCGTAGATGACAGCCTTCAGTTATGCCAATCTGGGGTCCCAACTACTTATCCCTCCACTGTCTCAGAGTAAATTAAAACTGAGAAGCCCAACTTTGTCTTGTGGAGGCTGATTAACTACAGTATTCAAATCCTTTAGCAGAGTTTGCTGTAAAAAAAGACCTTAGTCTTGCTCCCTGCTAACTTGCTGGCGTAACTTCATGATGCCATCAGATTGTGTCCTTCCTACTAGTTGTACCCTGGTACTGCCAGAAGCTTAACTCCAGAAATCATTGGCTAAAATTGCAGCTTTCATGACAGATATAGGACTACCCCTGGCCTCATTATACTCTGTAGAAGATTGGGGGAAGCAGGAGAATAAGGTGAGACAGGAGCTAATGAGTAGTCTTCAGGTTTTGTTTGTTTTGTTTGCTTGCTTGCTTAATTTGTTTTTTGTAAGAACCATATTGAGGTAGGTTCTTTCAAATTTCATCTTTGATTACTTTTTTTTTTCTTTTGGGGACTCTTTGCTCATATTATTTGAAGTGAAGAGGGCAGAACTATTTTACTCAATCAACTTCCTAGGATTTTCTTTCCAACCTCTTTTTCCAGTTTTGATTGATACTTCTCCCTCTCATATACTTGACATTCTGATGCAGTTTTAGAGTATAAGAACACCAAAATACCAAGATTCAGGAGTTGGAGTTGTCTGGAAAGAATTCAGGAATGCCAGTAGTCTTCTAATCAAGTGACAAAACGTTTATTATAATGATAACAAAGGTGGGCAGAGCTCCTTTAGGGAACTCACAACCTAGCAGGGGTGATGCTAAAGCATATATAAGAAAAGTTCAATGAGTGGTGTGCCAAGTATGCTGATTAGGTGATGAACATACAGTGTAATATGGGCACAGGTATCACTTACTACTGGAATAGTCTGGGGGCAAGGGGAGAGTAGCTTCTAAGGGGTCTGTACATCTGGATTTCTACATCTGTAACAAGAGAGCCTCAGTCAGGCTTTGACATCTATAGCTTGACTCCTAGACTGTATACAGTAATTGTGGGGATCAGTACAAGATAGTTCTGCTGGTACAAGATCGTCCTGTTCATACAAGGGAAGTTCTATACAGGTCAACTTGTTCTTGTAATAGGGAGAGATAGTTTGCCTCACTGGGCCCATTCATGAATTATTGCCAGAGACAGGGTCTTTGACTGGGGAAAGATATGATCCTAGGGCCGGGGTCTGAACACCTCGTCAATTCCAATCTTACTGGTCTGCCTGCTGTTCTCTATATGTGACATTCAGTCATCTACCTTTATGTTTTAGCATGGCTGTCTCCCAAGAGAAGACTGCAGTCTGTCCTCACCTCTACATCTTAGGATATCTAACTTTCTTCAAGGTTCAACTCATCTGCCACCTCCTATAGTAGGCGTTTCTTGACCTCAAAACTTATTAATACTGGCTTTCCAAAAGAAAAAAATTTGCATTTAATTTGCACATAATTTGCATTGACTTATCTGTGTACATGTTTTATCCTGTGAGTTAAAGGTAAGATTCTTCAGGGCAGAGACTTTTGACTTTGTGTCTTTTAACCCCAATTCATTGAAAATAATTGTCCCTTAATAAAGGCTTGTTAAATGAATTAATGAATCAATCAATCAATCAATCAAAAGGAATTGTGTGAGGAGATAATGGGTGAGGTGCCACAAAGGAAAACACTCAAAGGTTCACAAATCAGGCAGTTTATTGTTCACAGAAATGCAAGCAAGTGTCTCACCAGACCTTCAGCTTCATGGGCAAACATGAATAGCAATACAGAAGTATGGTAGGATGCATCCCCAAAAAAGAACCTAGAGTCCTGGGTCTTTACTTTGTATCTGACTGTTGTTGCTAGACAGATTCACAAGGATGGAGTGGGAGGAGGACCTTGGGAAGAGCCAGGGTGACCTGCACAAGAGCATTTTAATTAGGACAGTATGCTAAACATGCTACATGGATTAGATGGAATTGGCTAAATTGATTATGATCAGGAGAGCCTTGCATTCATTTTCTAAATGAAGTAAGCCACTTATCAGTTACATATGAACTTCTTAGTGCATAGTCTGATCAATCAGCAATCAAACATGGAGTCACTTCTGTCATTTAGGACCTAACTATAGACTGGTCCTCACAAAATGGAAATAGGTGTTGGAACAAGCGTGGGTGTTGAAACTGAGATGTTTTCTTTCTTTTTTCCCTTCCCTTCCTTTCCTTTCCTCTCCCTTGCCTTGCCTTCTGTTCCCTTCCCTTCCCTTTCCCCTGTCCACATAGGTCATCATACCTTTACTTGTGGGTGCACGCCCAAATGAAAGTAAATTTTGATTGCTGAAACCTCACAAGATATCTAACCTTTACAGGCTAGATTTCTTTCTTAAGAAATACCTTAAACCCAAATTACTCCAGCTCTTATTGAATGGCCAACAATAGGTCCCAGGCCAAGCCCCACTTGGTCAATGTTTGGGGCTTGATTGACTCTGAGTGAATGGACATAGCAATTGTTTCTATTTGGGTCAGAAATCATAAGGGTCTTCCCTTCCCAGGTTGATTTTTTTTTTCTTTTTTGACTTGGTAAATAAAAGATGTCATTCTTTGCCTCATTTCTTCCCTAGCTTTAAATCACTTAATGGGCATTGCCTCAGTCAAATTGAGACCTGTTAAAGACCTTAGCTTAAAAAAGATCAAAGTTTCCCATTGCATCCAGGGCCACATCCAGTCATCCTGACCTCTATCTTGCTACTGGACCCAGATGGCTCTGAAAAAGAAAGCGAGGCTGATGACCTTGCACAGTCCTCCCTCATTAAGTCAAATTCACGTGCAAGTCACGGCATCACCTTCCTAATGGCGTGGTCCTCTTCAAGAATGAAGGACGGAAAACAGCAACAACGAGTCAGCACCTTTTCTCCACAGAGCCAAACTTCTGGGAACTGATCCTGGCTTTGGGATGGGGCCAGGATTGTGGTCCCATCAGCAGTAAGGGCCATAGCTAGGAAGGGAGCCTCATTTGGAGTGAGAGCAGTGGATTCAACACACACAGTCCCCGACCTTGTTACCTATTACCTGAGTGACTTTGGACAGATCATTTGTCTTCCTTAATCTTTATTTCCTGATCTGTAAAATGAGAGGGTTGAAATCAAAGGGCTTTAAGCTGTATTCCATTTCTAAATTAATGATCATAGGGGTGGCCAGGTAGCACAGAGAGTAAGAGCACCGGCTCCAGTGTTGAGAAGACCTGGAGATCGAATCCCGGGCTCAGACCCTTAGCACCCACCCAGAAACACCTGGCCGTGTAACCTTGAGCAAGTTACTTAACCCTGATTGCTTTAAAAAAATAAATATATAAATAAATAAATTAATGATCCTATAACCCAAAGTCCCATCACTCCAAGGTTAGCGCTCTTTTTTTTGCCTTTTGGAGGGCAATGGGATTAAGTAACTTGCCCAAGGTTACACAGCTAGTTTGTGTGTGTGTGTGTGTGTGTGTGTGTGTGTGTGTGTGTGTGTGTTAAGTGTCTAAGGCCGGAACTGAACTCAGGTCCTCCTGACTCTGGGGCCAGCGCTTTACTCACTGTGCCACCTAGGGACCCTAAATCTTTTTTTTTTTTTTTTTGCTTTTTGGAGGGCAATTGGGGTTAAGTGACTTGTCCAAGGTCACATGGCTAGGTATTTTTGTTTGTTAAGTGTCTGAGGCCAGATCCGAACCCAGGTCCTCCGGACTCCAGGGCCATTGCTCTATTCACTGTGCCACCTAGCCACCCTAAGGTTAGTACTCTTTACACAGGGGCCCTCCTCTTTGTGAAATTGCCTCTGCCTTTATTCAGATACAAAATCAGGTCATTAGGTCATAGATCTAGAGTTGGAAAGGAGCTGTAAGATCATTTGGTCCAATAAGTCATTTTTAAAAATGAGGAAATAGGGGCAGCTAAGTGGCACAGTGAATAAAGCACCGACCCTAGAGTCAGAAGGACCTGAGTTCAAATCTGGCCTCAGATACTTAACACAAAAACTAGCTGTGTGACCTTGGGCAAGTCACTTAATCCCAATTGCCCTACCTTCCCCTCACAAAAAAAAATGAGGAAATAGGCCCAGAGAGGTGAGGGGAGATGCTGAGAATCACACAGACAGTGAGGGATAGAGCTGGGATTTGAACTCTGTATAGTACATTACTTTAAAAGCATAAATTATTCAGAAACATTATTTTTATTTGGCAGAATGAATTTCACTAGCCAGAAGATTAAGGGGGAGTTTGTTTAATGACATGTTTTCTTTTGAATAAATTTCAATAAGCAACAGAATAAGCAAAAAGTAATTGGGAGTTTCCAGAACTAAGTAAGATTAAATTCATCTTTCTGGTTTGTATTTGATGAAATTGGTTTTGCTGCATAAAAGGAACGATGGGTCTTACAGAAACCATAATGAACGAATTTGACTCTGCTATCAATCCTCCTAAAGAGAAGAAAAGAAAAAGTTTATGTGGAAGCAAACCCTTAGTTTCCATATTTCTCACATGAAGGGATTAGCCTAGGTGATCTCTGAGGTCCCTCTGAATCATATTAGCCTACAATACATTGTCCCATAGGAGGACTTTGTGAATAGCTTCAGACAAATGCAGAGGATGGGCACAAATTTGGGATATAGGAGCCTTCGAAAGGAAAGAATTTTCCTTTAACATTGCAAACATTCTTTCCCCGAAAGACTACACAAGGGGATATCTTTAATTCAATGGTAAAATGACACATTTAAGGAACTGGAATGACCACGAATGTGAGCGGCAGGAGCAAGAACCTTCACCTCTGCAGGACTGCTGACCATTGATGAGAGATGGATGGAACACCCCATCTATGCCCTGTGTACACCTAGGGCCAGAAAATCTGAGTCTTTCAATATCGAATTGCTTTTTTTAAGGAATATAAGAAACAAGAAGTTTTAGGAAAACATATGATCTGAAAGGAAGAAAAAAATTTAATTCCAGTTCTTTAAAGTTTCCAAATAAATGGTATGAGGCACTTCTTGATCTTTTCTTTTCACTAGGCCCAACTCTTAAAATAAGATAAAATTTGAGAGTTGGGTTATGCTATATACCCTCATCACGGGTGTGTAGAGGGTTAGGATCCTTGAGAATGAGATGAAGTTCTAGGTTCTTTTTTTTCTTTTCCCCCTATCAAGAGTGTGTCTCGATATCACCTATTTCCACATCATGTGGAAATAGGTGAAAATATTTTGAGATGTGCTGTGAGGAACTGAGCTTTAGTTCTAGTTTCTCAGTCCTATTAGCCTGGAAGCAATGTACTTCTTTTAGTTACTAACTCCATAATTTGGCTTAGATTGCTCTGTTTGAGAAAGAAAATTGCCATTTGTTTTGTTTGAGATTCCCTTACATATTTATTGATGGAATTGACCTCATTTTTAGTTCCCTAAATCCAAGATAGGATGTGGGAGTAGGGATTCATCATAATAAGTTTTAAAACTATCTCCTCAGTCCTCATATTTTTGAGCACTTGCTCTAGAAATCAAGACTTGGGGTATCAGATGCTATAGTCAAAACGCTGATGTTGGGAGGAAGATTGCAGATTTCAAACTAAAGTCATAATAGTGTACTTTGGGGAGAAATACTTAGCTTTGGGCTATTTTGGATCTGACCATGTTCCTCTCCTGCTCAATAAACTCTTGCTTTCTTTTTTTTTGGAGGGGTAAGGTAGGGCAACTGGGGTTAAGTGACTTGCCCAAAGTCACACGGTTAGTGTGTGTGTGTGTGTGTGTGTGTGTGTTTTGTGTGTTTGTGTTAAGTGTCTGAGGACAGATTTGAACTCAGGTCCTCCTGACTCCAGGGCTGGTGCTCTAATCACTGCACTACCTAGCCGCCCCTACTCAATAAACTCTAATAGTTCCTTGTTGACTGCAGGATCAAGTACAAAAGCCTCTGGCATTCAAAGCCCTTCATAACTTCATCCCCTCCTACCATTCCAGTCACCTTACACCTTACTCCTCTACACATAGTCTTAGATCCAATGACATGGCCTCTTGACTGTTACACAAACAAGATATTCCATCTCTTGATTCCAGGCATTTTTTCTGACTGTCTCCCATGTCTGAAATGCTCTCCCTCCTCATTTCTACCATTCCTTGGTTTCCTTTGATTCCCAAATAAATTCCCATCTTCTAAAGGAAAACTTCCCCAACTCCTCTCAGTTCTCGTGCCTTCACTTTGTTGATTATTTCCTGTTTATCCTCAAAATGACTTGTCTGTTTGCTGTCCTGCTCATGACATCCTGAGCCCCCTGAGGGCAGGGACTGTCTTTTACCTCCTTTTGTATCACCAGCACTTAGCACAGAACCTGGCACGTAGCATGTACTCAATAAAGGCTTCTTAAGTGGATGACTGACTAATGAGAGCAGAATTTATAGGACAAGCCAGGCAATCTAGCCTATTTGACTATTGAGAACCTCAACAGCATGAAATTGTCTCCAAAAATTATGGCTTCATTACACAAAGTCTGGGGCTTTCAAGCGCTTCCATATAAAAGATGTTCTTCAGAGATTGTGCTAAAGGGAAGCAACATGGATTTTTATTTGGGGAGTTTGATTTGGGATGTATTGAAAAAATATGGGAATTATTTTTCAAGACCCAGGAAGAACGGTCTGCTTCATTTCCTGCACTTACCAAAAAAACATGCAAAACTGGCAATAATTCTCATATGTGTTATTATCTGATGCACAGATAGGATCTGGTTCCTGGCCACATGGGAATGCCTGTCTTTCCTTGTATTTTACACATTCAGGCTGTAAAAAATCACAAATACATTACAAGTCAGTCCCACAAACTTTTATTTATCAAGTGCCTACAATAACCCAGGTACTATGCTAAACATTGGGGGACCAAAGACAAAATCAAAACTAGCCCTTGCCCTCAAGGAGTTTATATTTAACTGATGGAGTACAAAACATAAAACATTATAACAGGTTTTCACTTTGTTCGTTTATTTCTTCTTTTTTCTGGGCTTTCTTCCACAAAATGACTAATATGGAAATGTTTTATGATTAAACGTGTATAACTTATGTCAGATTACTTACCATTTTAGGGAAGAGGCAGTGGAGGAAGGAGGGATAAAAATTTCTAACTTAGAACTTTTTCTTACTGTTAAAACTATTTTTACATGTAAGTGGGGAAAAATAAAATATTATTTTAAAAATATTATGGTAGGGAAGGAAAGAGAGCCATCATTAGCATGGGACAATTAAAGTAAAGTGTGTTTGTGAGGATTCCTGTAAGACCAAATGTGGGAAGTGACTTTCTTAATGTTGCAGAGGAAGCTTCTTTTAATCATTACTGAAATTGAGGATGAGTTGAGGCAGAGTAAAACGGAGCTTAAATCTCATAGATTCACACACTGTTGAAGCAGAAGGACACCTTAAAGGCTGCCTTGTCTAAATCCTTCATTTCACAGAAGAAGAAGCAGAGATTCAAAATGAATACCTGTACAGAGACTCAGGCTCACAGATCCTGATGCCTTGCTAGCCAGCACCCTTTCAGATAAGTCTCTGACATGTATCCTTCCTATGGGAGACAGGCCCTTCCAGGGCAGCAGCCTCCAGTGTCATAATTCAGTCCAATCATCAGAGCCAGATGGGAAGAATGAGTCCTCCCAGGAACATCCAGGTCTGGCCCCTAACATTCTCCTCAAACCTTACCCAGAAATGTTTAAACAACCTTGGAGGACAAAACTTCAAGGGAAAGAAAAGTCCTCTGGATGGGCAAGGTAGAGATTCTTCTAGGAAGGCATAGTCCTCCTTACGTGTTCAGATTTCTTTTTCTCTTTGTCTAACCTAAAATACTCTCACTCCCTACTACTTCTATTCTAGGGAAGACTGTAATGAGAAACGATGAATTATTAATCCAAGAAAAGCATTTTTCCCTCCCCAGGGCAAAACAACCCTTGTCGAAATCCCCAAATTCCTGAAGTTAACCAGCCTTAAGCTTTGGGACACCAGAAGGTCTATGAAACAAAGGAAGGTTAAATTACAATGGAAACAAAATATTCCCAGGATCAAGGAAGCAGAGCTATCCCGGAAGGCGTAGGCTACCCGCCACCCATGTCCTTCCAAGCACTTGGTGGGTTCTGTTCTCCATTATCCTATAGAGTAATGGTTAATATAAAGAAAGCCTTTCCCAATCTGCTTTTGATCCCATAAGGACTGCCCCCTCCTCTCCAGTTGCAAACTATACTACAAGGAAAGCCCTGAAAGGCTACCTCAGGAGTTTAGACCACTGGGCCAAGGCTTAACCCTTCTCTCAACTTCTAAGTAGAGTTTTAGTCTTGCTAACCTAAAGGCACCCCTAAAACAATTTCTGTTACTCCCAGAAGTTTGCTAGATTTCAGTTGCAGCATAATAAGAGCTAGCTTGATACTTTTTGAGGGTCCAAGGCAAATTAGCTTCAACCTCCCTTTTAATCCTCCCACCCCCCTCAAAATCTTTTATGTTAAATATAAATGTTACTACTCCATAATCACCCCCACCCCATAGTAAGCAATCTTGGTGCAAAGTGGGAAGAAACAACTATTTTTGGTAACACGGTGCTAAGATTTGTTTAAAAAGAAAGCTAACAAATAGCCCTCTTCCTTCAAGGAGGTGCGGATGCGTGTTCTCCTTAGGAGCAGACTCTGGGGGTCCTAGTATCATTATGGCCCCCTGTAGAGTGACGTGTACCTCCCACAGCTGAGAGTGTTTTTCATGTGGCTTTCCCTGGGCACAATCTACGGTGCTCGGGCCAATTACAAAAATCATTTAGGATTCATCCTGAATCCTACCGTTGTTTCTGTTTAGACTCAGGGGAGCAATTACATGGGGCACCAAATACTACCTGTCATCCTACACCATACTAAAGTCCAATTTTCTCCATGAAACCTCTCCAGATGCCTCTCATCTTTACTAATATTTTACCTGTCCAAATTCCTATGGTATCCATGACCTGCCACTGTCCATATGACCCCACAGATTGCTTCATTCTGTTATCAGCCTGACTCATGTGCAAATATTATATCTTCCCAAGTAGATTATAAGCTTATTGAGAGCAGTGATTATGTCTATCGTTCCTCCTTTATGTCCCACAGGGGCTACCACCTGGCTGGAGGCACCCTGGGTATTCACTAATAACTTGATGAACTAAATAATCCTGTAGGATGGAAGCCTTCTTGAGGTCATTTGTCTTTTTGTCCGCTCCATGTCTTGCATACCATAAGTTGTTAAGCAATGTTTGTCGAATTGAATGAACTGAAATTTCAACAGTATGTCCCATTCTATGTATTCAGAATGTTTTTGGAAAAATTTATGTTAAAATAAAATTATATAATGGAGTCCCCCTTACTTTCAAGAAAAAATATTTGCTGCATCAATTTGGCTTAACATATACACGTAGCAATCATCGGGACTGAGAGCTGGAGGGGATCTTAAAGATCTCCTAGTTTAAACTTTTCATCTTACAGCTGAGGAAACTGAGACCCCGAGAGTAAGCAACTTGACTAAGAGCATATATAATCAGTAAGTATTGCAGATAGAATTTGAACCCAAATCCTCTAACTCTAATCCAACTGTAGTGTCCTCTTACCAATCAAGAATCTACCACACTACTTACCTCCACTGCATGAGGACATATATTTAGGCATCTATCTCTATGACTTCTGACATCATTTACCCCCAAACTTCCCTCTTTGTCTTCCACCTAATCATTTCAGACTTTTTGACATGTGGAATGAAATGTTTTCTCTTATATTTCCAATTCAGTGGCATTTTGCCTGAGTACTAGTTACTCTGAAGTTGTAAATTATTGGTCACAAATGAGAGATTTTAGTCCATCCCACAATACAGAAAAAAAAATTTACCACAATCGGGATTTTTTCTTCTTTCTTAAAGAAACCTAAAACAGAAGCACAAAAGGAGGCAGTTAAAAAACATGATTTACAAATTCACAGGACACCTGTAGCAGCAGCAGCATGAGATCCTGCCTGGGATTTGCACTATTTGTTCATACAAAACTGTGTACCTTAAGTAAGAACTGGGCTAATTTTCAAAAAGGAGAAAAAGACAAATCCAGAAAACTACAAATCAGTGAGTTAGATGTTTGTCTCTTGTCAAATTGCATTAGAAAATGGGTATTTTAGAACACTTAGAAATTGGAAGGCAGAAATTAGGTATAATTATACTAGTAACAGTAGTAATCGAGATGATGAAAAATAATGTTAGATAACATTTATATAGCACTTTAGGATTTTCAAAGTGCTTTATAAATATCTCATTTGATCCTCATAATATCCCTGGGGAGCTATGCCATTATTATTATCATTTTGCAGATGAGGAAATCGAGGTAGCCAGAGGTTAAGAAATTTGCCTGGAATCACACAGTTAATAAGTGTCTGCGGCCAAATTTGAACTCAGGTCCTCCTGACACGAGGTCCAGTGTTTTATCCTCTGTGCTAATCAACATCTCAAACTTGGTTTCTAAAAAGGCACAAAACTGTTCACACCTTTTAGCAAAGAAAGATCACTACTAGGTCTATTCTCTAGAGAGATGAAAGAAAGAGAAAGAAGCGTGTTATCAGAGCATCTATTTAAAAAAGATGAAGAGGAAAGAACAGAAGATAATCTGGAAAGGAGGTGCAGTGAGTGGGTTATCTTTGCAAACCACAGGCTGATATTATTAACACTTATAAAGACATAAAAGTTGTACATAATAGAGACCTGAGTTTTCATGTGGAGTTCTCTCTTTTCTATTATGTATATGCAAATATACATTGTATTTGGTGTTAAGTTCAATATAAAAATTAAAAATCAATTTTTAAAAAGTTAACATGTACTCACTGAAAAGAAGATATTAATGAATCAATCACCAAGCAAGCATTCATTAAGTACCTACTATATCCCAAGTACTGGGTTGTGGTTATCAGTAGAGGCAGTTTAACGACACTCCTAAGGCATGTGTGAAAAATTCTAATATTGACTGTTAGACATGGGAAATGCTGACACAGGACCACCCAGAATGACGTACCCACATCAAAGAAGGTGATGTACATCATAAACACATTGGTTTTGTTTGTAGGAAGCAAAAAGGAAACATGAGCTGCACAAATCGAGGACCACCTCTACATTAAATGTTAGAACAGATTACTTGGCTCCAATGTGTGGTAGTGTCTTCTGAACTCAGACTGATCAGTGACAAACAAACACATCATATACTGACCCCAATATCATGATGTCATTGGGCTTCTTCAATAAAGGATGAACAATAAGTATTTCCTAAGTACTATGCTATGTACTAAATATATATATATATATATATATATATATAATGAAATAATCCCCCTTTTTTGGAGGGGGGAACACAGGACAATTGGGGTTAAGTGACTTGTCCAAGGTCACAGAGCTAGTAAGTGTTACGTGTCTGAGGCTGGATTTGAACTCAGGTCCTCTTGACTCCAGTGCTAGTGCTCTATTCACTGCACCACCTAGCTGCCCTGGAGGTAACATGGGGTTTTGAAAAGACATCTCTATATAAGTATGTCTGGAATAAAAGCATTTATTAAGCACCATGATCATAGATATAGAGCTGTGAGATCAATTCAAAACTCCTGCATTTTAGTGATGAGCAAATGAGGAACAGAAACTTTAAACTTATGAAAGATCACACAGGGAGCAAGTATCATATCAATATCATTAGCTTTTATAGGAGTATATAGCCTCAGAATTGAAAGGGAAGTTTGAGGCCATATGTGTGTGTGTGTGTGTGTGTGTGTGTGTGTGTGTGTGTGTGTGTGTGTGTGTATATATATATATATATATATATATAATATGATCTATAGATGAGCTGGAATCGCTTCTAAAACATTTATGTCAAATGTTCAACTTCTACTGTAAACTTTTCTTATTTGCAAGAATTGATTTTGTCAAAGAAGAATGATAAATTCTGGGGAAGATTTGGGAAAATTGGAACACTAATAATGCACGTTGGTGGAGTCATGAATTGACCTCACCATTCCGGAGAGCAATTTGCAACTATGCCCAAAGAGCAACCAATCTGTGAATACCACTTGATCCAGCAATACCACTATGAGGTCTATATCCCAAAGACATCAAAAGTGAGGAGTGGGGGAGAAGCGAGAAAGGACTGATTTTACAAAAATATTTATAGCAGTTCTTCTTGTGGTGACAAAGAATTGGAAATTGGGGAGATGCCCATCAATTTAGAAATGGCTGAACAAGCTGTGATATATGAGTGCAATGGAATATTACTGTGCTATAAGAAATGATAAGCATGATGCTGTCAGAACAACCTGGAAAGTCTTACAAGATAAGTACCTTCTGATGCAAAGTAAAGTGAGCAGAACAAGAACACTGTAAATAGCAACAGCGATGCTGTGTAATGATCAACTCTGAATGACTTAGCTATTCTCAGCAATACAATGATCCAAGACAATTCCAAAGGATTCACCATGAAAAATGCTGTTTACCTCCAGAGAAAGAAGTGAAGGAGTCTGAATGCAGATGAAGGGAACTATCTTGCACTTTCTGTATTTTTTGTTCATTTTTTTTTCCTTTGGGTCTGGGTCTTCTTTCATAACATGACTAATATGGTAATATATTTTGCATGATTGAACATGTATGACTCGTATAAATATAAATTGTTTACTCTCAGGGAGGTGAGAGATGAGGGAGGGAGAGAGAATTTGAAACTCAAAAATGTCTAAATGAATGTTAAAAATTGTCTTTACATGTAACTGGGGGGGAAATAAAATATTTTTTTAAAATAATTTATTTCATCTGCTTACAGAATGTACACTCGTTACTCAGAGCCCTACATGTATAATTCAACAAGTACTTCTGTCAGAAGATAACGTGTAGTTTAGCTGTTCAAAAACCCTGTGTCACAACAAGGACTAAGAACCTCAAACGAGGTGGTCAGAGGATCTTGTGACTTTTTATTTATGGGAGACCTTTGTATCTGCTCAGACATGTAAATTATCTAAGAGCCCAATTTTCCTTTTTGGCAGGGAGGTAGCACAGCGGATACAGAGCTGTACCTGAGTTCAGTAAAATTGGAGTTCAAATATGAGCTCAGATACATTATCTGTATGACCTGGGGTAAGTCACTTAACCTCTGTCTGCCTTAATTCCCTCATCTATAAAATGGGGACAATAATAGTGTCTTCCTCCCAGGTTTTTTTTGTGTAAAAAAACATAATTTCTAAATATTTTGTATTTGTAAGGCACTTTGCAAAGTCTAAAGCACTCTATTAACTATTATGTATTATAAGGCAGCTGGGTTGTGTAGTGGATAGAGTACTAGCCCCAGAGTCAGGAGAACCTGAGTTCAAATCTGGCCTCAGACATTTACTAGCTGTGTGACCCTGGGCAAGTCACTTAACCCTGTTTGCCTCACTTCCTCATCTGTAAAATGAGCTGGAGAAAGAAATGGCAAATCACTGTAGTATATTTGCCAAGAAAAAACAAATAAGAGTCATGGAGAGTAGGACACGACTAAAACAACTCAACAATAACTTCTATCTGTTTGTCATTTATATTAACAACATATATTGTTATTGTTGTTGTTGTTATTGTGATGTCATTATTCACTGACTATTGCGGGTTAGTATCTACTTACAAGACTTGTCCTCTGCGGGATGGCTAGGTGACCCAGTGAATAGAGGACCTGAGTTCAAATCCAGCCTCAGACACTTAACACAAAAACTAGCCGTGTGACCTTCGGCAAGCCACTTAACTCCAATTTCCCTGCCCTCCCCCCTCTAAAATATGTATGTACATATATATATATATATATATATATACACATATATATGTATATATAAAGACATCCTCTGGGATGTTCATGTCAGAACATAATCCCCACAGCACATCCAGTCTGCAGGAAGCACATCAGAATGAGCAGTTCAGAAAATCTTATTTTGACACAATCCAAACAGGATTAACATGCTCAGAGCACACAAAAGTGACTGAGACAACAAACAGCTTGTTCAGATTCCATCCTATCAGCCCTGACAGGGCTTTAACATGAAGGACTCAGAACATTGCTCACCTGAAAAAGCAGGAAGGGCCGCAATGAGTGTCCCCAGGAGCAGCTTGGCTGTCAGGACGGAGAAGGCCATGTTATCTCTGTGGGAGGTACTGGATTCTCTGTGAGAAAACACCCCAGAATGAGCACTTTAAAATAAAGCCAGGTTCTTCATATTGAGAGAGCTAGATATCCCAGTTTCTCTGCCACTTCGACTGCTCTCATGCTTTCCCTTTCAGTAAAACAGTCTGGGATCTTCCATAAACTTTTTGTGTGTCCCTCAGCCTAAGGTTCTTCTCCCAAAAAAAGATGTTGGTCTTCATGATTTCTAAGGTCCATCTTCCCTAAGGCAAGGCCTTGACCCATGTGAGAGAAAAACTTCACATAGACACAAAGCTTGAAATGTTCACTGATCTCCTCCCTGAGTCAAACTTCCTGTGATCCTATAACCCCTTCCCCGTGAGCCTGCTCTCATTCTGCTACCCAAGGATTAGTCAGAGACTATTTCCTGCTTTGTTAACTTTCTAAAGTCATCCTTGCCCATAACACAGGTAATACCGAATTCAAAGTGCACTAAATTCTGAGTTCCTTCCAGATCCTGGAATATATTGGGGAACCCAGTTTCACGATCATCATCATCATCACAGCAGACACTTATATTGAGCTTTGGGATTTTTCAAGCACTTTAAATACATTGCACAACAACTTCCTGAAGTAATGTAGGTGTTATTATGCCCATTTTATAGATGGGAAAACTGAGGTCCAGAGAATTTATGTGTGGCTTGCCCATGGTCATTCAATTAATACATATGAATGGGAGGGGGAGTTGTTTATATATCATTTTACTCATAGTTCTGATAAACAACTATTTTCACAGCTTCCTCATTTTCAGCTTTGTTCTATCTCCCTTGGAATTTCCCATTACTTCCCACATCTCCAAGGAATAGCAGCATTAACAGGCCTACAGTATCAGATACTTCAAGATTCCCACAGCAAGAGGAGAGCCTGCTCCAGCTCCATTCCTGGATCTAGACATTCAGCAACCCACCTTAGAAAGAAGAAAAGTCATAACTGAGAGTATTTCTCTTTCCTTTGGTAGTTCTGACCTTGTTGTCTCCAGTTACAGCTTCCTTCTTTGAGGGATTGGAGAAGATAAGGTTGAGCTGATAGCAGGGGAGGGAAAGATCCCTGAGGTCACTAAGGAAGTTTTTGCTAGGTTTAAAGATATCAAAAACTTTATTAATGTTGTGGCCTCAGTAGAGTGAGGGAGAAATAAAAGTCAGGAGAAAAAAAAACAGGAAGAAGGAGAGATATACAAAAGTGTGAGGGGGATGGGAGAGGCTGCAGGAATGTAGCAAGAGACAAACTTGGGAGAAACAAGCAATAAGTTTCATGAAGGAAAAAGAGACTTACGTAAGGCAGATAAAGCAGTTAACAGGGGGAAGTCAAAAGACTGAAAAGGTAGAAGAAATGTGAATTGAAGTATCTCATGGGTAAAACAACTGACTTGGAAAACAGATCAAGAAGAGATATTTTAAGAATTACTGCACTACCTGAAAATTATGAGCATGTGCTAGGGTAGTTGGGGAGGGAGGGGAAGGTGTACCCATTGAAAGAGATATCATATTACAAGAAATCATAACAGAAAACTATCCAAATCTATTAGGAGCAGAGGTGAAAGTAGAAATAAGAAGAATCTACTAATCACTTCCTGAAAGAAATCCCCAAAATGAAAACTCCCAAGAATATTATCCAGAGCTCCCAGTTCAAAGAAAAGAAAAAAAAAATACAAACAGGAAAATAATAAATTCAACTACTGAGATGTCACAGTCAGGATCAAGTAAGATTTAAATACCACCACTCTAAAGAAGATATGGATATGGTATTCAGAAAGATTTAAACAAAGAATAACTGACTCAGAAAAATCAAATATAATCTAACAGAGGAAAAGATTTTTAGTTTACTAGAGGACTCTTAAGCTTTCTTGATGGAAAGACCAGAGCTGAGTGGAAAATTTGACATATAAACATAGAAGCCAAAATGAGCATAAAAAGGTAAATAGGAGGAAGCAATTATAAAGGAACTGATTGGACTGAGAGTCTCGGGATGAGTCTGTTACACTTTGATGGTCTCAAAAAGAAAAAAAATGAAAGTGGGGAAAAGGAGCACACGGAAAAAGGAGGGAAGGGAAATGGAAGAATGTCAAAAATGATCCCGCCTAAGTAGAAAACTCTACAAAGAAACTAAAATTAGAAGAAAAGCAGGAAATTGTGGGGGACAGGGCGTAGAGTGACCTTTGCAGTCAGTTTCTCTTATAAAGTTATCATTTCTATGATATACAGAGAACTGAGTCAAATTAATCAGTATAAGAGCCATTCTCCAATACATAAATGGCAAAAGAATAAAAACAAGCAGTTTTCAAATCAACAAATCTAAGCTATCAATAACCATTGGGAAAATGTTCCAAATCACTAAGAATGAGGAAAATGCAAATTAAAACAACTCTGAGGTACCACTTCACACCCATAATTTTTAGTTAAGCTGACAAAAAAAAAAAAAAAGAAAGAAAATGTCAAATGCTGGAGGGGCTGTAGGAAAATAGGTACTGTAATGCAGTCAGTGGGTTATGAACTGCTCCATCCATTCAGGAAAGCAATTTAGAACTATACCTATAAACTGCATATTTTTTTGACACAGTGATACAGCTACCAGGTCAATACCCAAAAGAGGTCAAAGAAAGAAGAAAAGAGCCCATTGTTATGGGAATGGGAATTTAAGATCTTCACTGTCCCCTAGACCCTTTGATGAACTTAAGTGACTCTGAGAACATTCCTTGATTTGAAAATATACTCTGTCCCCTAATAGGCTGAATGTGGTCACATGGAGCCTGTGGCAGGAGGTTTGTTTTTCAGGAATGCCCACATCTGGTTATTTTGTGATTGGGCAGTGGATCAAGAGGGCTGTGACATTCTCTGATCCAGGAGAAAGCTATATATACCCTGATGTTAGGTTTTGTTTTAGGGCTCATTTTGAGGTGTTGTGTGATTTGACCAGAAGAGACTCTGGGCAGCTGTTGATACCCCCAGCTTTGAACACCCAAACGTTGGTGCTTCCCTTTCTGGTAACTGTAAGTAGGTATGGATGTAATGGTCAGACAGTTGGAAGCCTGTCTGCAGATGTTTCTCTGTATTTGTTGTCTGCTTGTAACCTGTTTGTATTCTCTGAAGTTTGGGATATAGACCTTTTTCCCCTGAACTAGGTAATGGACATATGCTTGATTAAAACAAGATTGTTAACCCATTTTGAGTTACTTTCCTTTAGAAAAGCAGATCTAAGAACCTGTGTTGGCAGCCACCCTGGGTATTCTAGGGTGCTTGCTGCTACACCCATATGTACAAAAATATTTATAACAGCTCTTTTTGTGGTAGCAAAGAATTAGAAATGGAGATTCCCATCCACTGGGAATTGGCAGAACCAATCATGTTATGGTGAGGTAATAAAATACTATTATACTTTAAGATGTTAAATCAATAAAGGTAATATTTTCAGAAAATCCTGGGTAGGCTTTTATGAACTGATACAAATGAAATGAGCAGAGCTGACCAAATAATTTATTCAATAACAGCAATACTGTAAACTTTAAAAGACTTAGGACCTCAGATCAATTCAATTACCAATGAGAATCCCAAAGTCTCATTATGAAACATGGTACTCATCTCCAGATAGACAACTGATGAACTCAGAGTGCAGATTAAGTTTTGATTAGATGGATTAGATGAAGTAGAGATTAATTTTATTGCAATTTAATCATTGAGTGTGATCTACTGTCAGAATCTGTTGAAAAAATGAGTCATCCAAAATTCAGCTAGTGTTATTTATATACTATATAAGATAAAGGGAAAAAATAGTTTCTCATTATAATGTTTATGGTTATACAAATTAAGGTAAGGTAAGGTTTTCTCATTAAGAAGAATATATGTTCTTAGCTACATGAGATAGAGAAGAAATGTATCCTTGTTGGCATGACTGGTGGCACTAAGTCTTAAGGAACTACCTGTCAGATTCCACGAGGGAAGGGATAATTGTTGAAATAGTTCATTTTTTTTTAGCAATTAAGTGTTTTTGTACTAATTTAGGAGAGAAAAGAAGACACTGAAGGCCACCAGCACTTGCAAATGGTCCTGAAGTTCATTCAGGGATCATACACAGCAAAATGGAAAATACATAAGAAAATAGATTTAGTTATATGCTTTAAAAATCCACTTGTTCCTAGATAAAACCATTATCATGGGACATCTAATCTTAGTTTAAGATCCATTCTACAATGAATCAGTTGTTTGTACAGCAAAATAGGTCAATTAGTACAAAGAGAGTTACAGCTGTTATGAAACAAAAATAGGTAGCTAGCAAATCATACCAAATTTAGAACATCAACCAAAAATATCAGTCAATCATACAGCAATAAATCTGAGAAGGAAAAATAAGAATAAAATAAAAACAATTTGAACAAAGCCTTTTTAGTAAGTTTGAAGGATCATAATTTCTAGAAGAGAAGTCAAAAACAATAACATTAAAAGAAAATATATTCACTATGGAAGTAAAACATAATAAACTCAAAGACAGTTTGTGTAGAGACAACATAAGGGATATAAGTCTCCCAGAATAACATTAGAGGACAACCTTAACAACATAATGAAGGAAATAATAGAAGAGAACTTCCCAGAACTTCCAAACAGAAAATGAAATACCAATTAAAAGAATTCACAGAGCCCCTCTTAAAAAATATCAAGCAAGGTTACAAGCTGTAAGAGACAAAGTAGTAGTTAAATTTAACAATTCAGTTCAGAATAAGTTCTATAGGCCATCAGAAGAAAGATTTTTAAATAAAAGGGAAAGGGAATGTGAATAATACTTGATTATTCTGAACCCACTCAAAACTATCAGAGGGAAGGGAATAATGTGTTCCAAAAAACAATGGAGCATAAGATTCAGCCTAAGATGAAGATATGAGCTTAATCATACATGAAAAAGAAATAGACATTCAATAATAAAGAAGCATTTGAAACATTTTAAGAAAGTCTAAACTAAAAAGATTATTTGCTTCTTGAGCACTCCAAACAACAGAAATGTAGAAGAAGTAAATAAATACAGCAAGCAAGGACAGCAACAGTATAAGAATGAGATCAAAGAGACCAAGAAAAGTCTTTCCAAATATACACAAGAAGAGAGGGGTGAAGACAGAAATTTGCTAGGAAATAACATTAAAGAGGTAGACAGGGGCATTATGGACAGTATTCCATAATACCTACCCACAGGTGAATCAATGTTTGTTTCTTTGGGGGTAACTACATTACAATATGGAAGGAGAGAAAGGAGCAGGATGATTAAGAGGGTGTGTGATGTACAGAGGTCAAGACAAGGGCTTGCAAAAAGGAGAAAGTGACTCCTGTGGTGTCAGAAAGAGAAGAATCTACAAGAGAGTCAATGAGGAGAAGGTGGAGGAGACTGAAGAGGAGAGAAAGGAGAAGGGCCTTTCTCTGGTACTGAGATGGGGTCCGTTGATGAATATTCCCATGGGTTAAGAGAAATGATTTGTAAAGGGAGACACTGTATGTGGGGTATGGTCTGGGGGATCTTAGGTTTGAAAAATCTATTCATCCAACATTCAGAGAGAGAAGATTAGAACTCCTAGGGATAATGGGTACCTGGAGGACTGACAGAACATGGAAACAGGAAGATTTTGAGAGAAATATGGAAAAACAGTCACCAAGGAGTAAAGTCTACCAAGGAAGGGTATGGGACAGAGGTAGAATTAATAATTGCAGCATGGTGGAGCAAAGATCCAAGCATGGGGCAGTGTTTTTCTCTGACACCTGCGGTATTTAGCGTTGTTCTGGGAGTGAGGCATAATGGAAAATGTCAGCCTGTTGGGGGAAATCTAGAAGGCAATGGCAGAAACTTCCTGGAGGAGGGAGCCTGAAATCAATATATTGGAAGGTTTGATTTCATGAGAAATGTAGAGAAAAGGGGGAGAACATATAATTATAGGACATGGATCAGAGAATGAGAGTTTAGAGAGAAAAAGAAGTTGGATAAAGAAGGGAGTGAGAGAAAAGGGGCATAAAAATAATATTAAAAGTAATAAATAGGCCTAATTGAAGGGGAGAGAAGGAGGAATCTGATCTACTTGATTGAGAAGGGGAGGAAGAGGGGGAAGAATTATATAACCAGATAAAAGCAAAAGAAAAAGAGGAACTAATAAGCAAAATCCAAAGCAAAAAGGATAAGAAAGAAGGGGAAAGAATGAGTGGTAGGGGGAAGAGAAATGAGAAGGGAATCACCTTCAAAAAAAAGATTAAAGTTAATGAAGAAACTGACAAATAAAATGCAATAACATAGAAACTGAGGCATGGTTCTCCAAGCAAGATCAGTTTAGCAGTGATGTGTATAATTGTTAATGAAGTAGGTCACTCTGGCAAAGTCAGTAAAACCAGGAACCCCCATGAGAAGAAAAAAAGACTATTGAAATGCAAGAATGAGGGCATTCTGGGTGGTTGTGGAATGTCACAAGTGGCTACAGCTGGGAAAGATGATGGGACCTTCAGATGTGGATGATCTTGCCTCCCTTTGACAATTAAAAAATGTTCATTGTTTTGTAGGATTCTCCTGCTTCTTGTAATTTTGACTAGGAGATCAGACCACTCAGTTTGATCTCCACCAATCAAGGAATCAAAACTCCCCTAATTTCACTGAGACAAGGGCAGAAATTTTTTCTTTTAAGGGAGGAGTTCCAGCCTAAGTTGATTTTTGTTTATAGACAACAGAGGTCCATGGTTAAACTGGTTAGCAAGCTGATGCCCCACAGACTATTTGATGTGTGATCTACATTCCCTTTCAACCACACCTTTAAGCTCATTTAGCCTTAGGAGAATACACCATATTCTTGGATGTAACTGAAAAATCTGGCTTCAAAAAATGCAAAATAGAATTGTTTAAAGAACAGAATCAATTATTAAATGATGCCGCATAATTTTAATTTTCTTAGAACATAACTCTAGGGGCAGCTAGGTGATGCACTGAATAGAGCACCGGCCCTGGAATCAGGAGGACCTGAGTTCAAATCCAGCCTCAGACACTTGACACACTTACTAGCCATGTAACTTTGGGAAAGTCACTTAACCCCAATTGCCCTCCAAAAAGCAAAAAAAAAAAAAAAAAAAGAACATAACACTGTACTTACTGCAGAAGAAGGGAAAATCATAACTTAGAAAAACAATATTAAGAGAGTTGGAGGAAAAAATGTGAATGGATACAATGAAAAATAGAGATAGATAGTACAAAAATATAAAATCCTATGATCTGTTGCTCAAAAGAAACACATTTAGAAAACAAAGACATGCATAAAATGAAACATAGGTAATAGAAAAATAATGTGCTATGCACCAAATGCATTCAAATAAGAAGTTTTAGTCACATTACCTGTAGACTATCTGCCAAAGCAAAAACAAACATTCAAAAGAATTCAAAAGAATAAACAAAGAAACTATATTATGTTAAAATGAAAAAGACAACAAATCAATATTAGTAACAAAATTATATGCTCTAAATTCCTTAGCATCTGAATTCATAAAGAAAAAATTATCTGAGTTTAAGGAAAACATAGATAGTAACAAAATAATGATAGAAGATTTTAGTGTCTCTCTATCAGTGTTGAATAAGTCTAAAAATGGAAAATATTGAAAATAACAAATGTCTGGGGAAACTAGAGTTAAAAGACTTATGGCACCTTCTAAATAAGGCACAAAATAATACACGTATTTCTCAACACCACTTAGAACCCTTATAAAAATCAACCAAGTACTAGGGCACAGAGATATTGCAAATAAATGTAAAAAGGCAGAAATAGTTTATACATCCTTTACAAACCGTGACAAAATTAAAATAGAAATTGGTTCAGGAACCACAAACAAAAGATACAAGTACAAATGAAGACTTTAAACCAATAAAATTCTAAATAATGAGTGAGCCAAAGGAAAAACAATTCATAGAAAAATTCATTGCTATGTAAAAGAAAATTATAATGATGAAACAACATGTTAAAATTTCTGAGATAGAAAAAAAAGCCCTCGGGGGAGAATCATATACATAAATTAACAAAATAAAAAAGGATGGACAAACCAAATATGCATTAAAAAATTAAAAGCCAACAAATTGACAAGCTTAATATGAGTACAAAGGAGAAAATATTAAAAATTAGAGGAGAAATAGATGAATTTCAAACAAAAATATAGAAGATAAAATTACAAGTTACTTCTTAGAAAAGACTAAGAAAAATTTACTAAAGTTTTAACTAATCTGATTAAAAAGAGAGAAGAAAACCAAATCAATAAAATAGCAAATGAGCAAAGTGAAACAGCAGAAAAACCAGAAGAAATAATTATAGTCAGAATATATTAATCACAATTATATGCTAATGAAACCAGTAAAGCACACCCATACACACACAGAAATACCCTTAAAATTATAAAATGTCTAAACTATCCAAAGACCAGATAAACATTTTAAATAACCCAATTTCAGAAAATAAAATATCTATAGTTATGAAGGAACTACCAAAGGGTGGAGGGGGGGTGGGTGGGAATCCAAGTCCTTATGGATTTGCAGGAGAATTATAACAAACTTTTAAAGAACAATTAATATCCATACTTTAAAAATTATTCTTAAAAATTAAAAATAAAAGTAGTCTCCCAGAATATTTTTATGTGGCAAATGTTATTTTAATAACTAAACTAGAGAAAGATAAATCACAGAAAGTCACACAAAGGTCAACATCATTGATGGATATTGACTCAAAAATTTCAAATAAAATACTACAGACTAAATAGCAAGTAATCCAAAAATCACTCATTACAAGCAAGTAGGACTTATACCAAGGATACAAGGATATTAAAGGAAAAAAATCAATATAATTAATCATATTAAAAAACAAAGACTCCAAAACCACATAGTCATCTCAAATAGATGCAGAAAAAAGTCTTTGACATTGTACACTTTTATGCTAAGGACTCTAAAAATTATAGGCATAGAAGGATATTTTTAATATAATAAAAAGTATCTCTCTAAAGCCAAAAGCAAGCTTTATCTGCAATAGGGATACACTAGAACCATTTTTCTAATAAATATGGGAATGACCTAAGGATATCTACTTTCCCTGCTATTATTTGATATAGTACTAGAAATGCTAACAATAGCAGTAAAACAAGAAAAGAAAATAAAGAAATAAATATAGGTAAAGAGGAAATAAAATTCTCCCTCTTTGCTGATGAGACAATGTTTTACTTAGAAAATCCTAGTAAATCAGCAAAAAATATTAATTGAGAATAATATATTCAGCAAAGTTGCAGGCTACAAAATAAATTCTCAAATATTAATAACATGTCTAAATAATAGCAACAAAACACAAAAAGCAATAATAGAAAAGGAAATCCCACTGCAAAAAAAGAAAACTACAAAATGCATAAAGTATTTGGGGATTGACCTCCAAAGGCACATGCAAGATTTGTGTAGATTCAATTACAAAGTGGTCCTTAAAGAAATAAAAACTTAAAGAGCTGGAGTAATATTCAGTACTCAAGGCTAGGCCATGCCAACATAATAAAAATTATAATATTAAAATTGATTTATGCTTTCAATGCTATACCAATAAAATTCCAGAGGAATACTTTTGAGAATTTAATTTTTAAAAAAAGTCATTTTGAAGCAAAGGATCTAGAATATCAAGGGAAATGATAAAAATAAAAATGGATGAAGGGTGAATAGCACTTCTAGACCACAATTAAAACCATTGGTTAGTAGTTTCAGATAGAGAGATAGATCAATTAATACACTAGACAAGGAAGATTCAAAAACATTAGAACTCAATAACCCAGTTTTTGATAAGGTGAAAAACAAATTATATATATAAAAAAGTACTTTCTTTATTTGACAAACAGCTGTAAAACTGAAAGCATTCTGGCAGAAATTAAGTTGAGAGAAACACCTTGTATCAAATTCAACAATACATTCCAAATGGATATTCTACATTAATATTAAAGATCATTCCATAAAAAAGTAAATAAACAAGCAAGTGGGACTCAGATCCTGACAGCTGAACAAGCCCTCTCAAATGTGCAGGCCTGCTGATCACCTGGATTGGTTCCTTGTCCCCCAGGAAAAGTGCACAAAGGAACAGGGGTGAGGATTAGGTTCTCAAGATAAACATGGCATTTATACCCACAGTCTGGGACAAAGAAGTACCCAATGTCCGCAGGCAAAAGCAATTAAGAAGTGTCCTATAAAAGCCTGGATGCAGAGCAATAAAGTTGGCTCTTCACTTTCACCAGATTTTGGAGGGCCCCATCTCTTTTTTATACACTAGCACCCTCTAGGTCAGTGATTCTTTCTCAGCCCTGTCTGTGGGACAGCATGGCTCCCCAAAACTGGGTCCCCACAATATTCCTATCACAGCTATGGATCATAGTATCCTTAACCAAACAAAAGATAGAAGCAATTACTAAAGATAAAATAGCTACTATGATTACATGAAACTGAACAGTTTCTGCACAGACAAAATTAATGCATCTAGTATAAGACTGAAAGTAGTTAGGAAAAATCTTTTTGTATTAAATTTCTTTGATGTATATGATACATATTTATATGTGTGTACATGTATATACACTATATATATATACACACATTTACGTATTTATATAATTACAATTAATAAACACACATGACTAATATCCATTCCCTATTAAGTATCTGAAGGATATAAATATACACTTCTTGGAAGAAGAATTGCAAAATATTCACAGCTACATGATAGAATACTCCAAATCACCAATGCTTCCATTAAGTCCGAGCTTGAAGTAACGTTCCCACCCAGCACAGAGCTCTTCATCAGCCTTTGCTTTTTCCTAGTGTGTTATTAGTGTCATGCTCCCTCACAGAAGTGCTAATGAATCAGTCCTAACCTGAGTGTTCCGATTATGCTTTAAGGAGGAGCCACAAGTGGATCATGATTAAGTCAGAGCAAACAAGCCTGGTTCTTTGTATACACACTAGGTAAGATCAACTGGCAGTCAGATGGAAGTGATGTATCAATCACACTTTAATAAGGCACAGAGAGTACAGAAGTAAATGGCATTAGTAATGGGATGGCAGATGGATGCAGATAGCACAGAAAATGGATGGGAAAGGGAGAAGGGCACAAGGAATCACATATCTGTGAACTAGAATTGGGGGCACTTAGCATAGACCTGTATCAGTTGGAGGAATGTTCAAGAGGCAGGGTTAGGAAGGGTTGGTTCTTATAAGGCTCTAGTAAGAGAGACAAACTAAGTCTCATTCATAGCACTTCAGGATTGCCTCTTTAGTATATCAGCATCATCTTAAAATTATCAGCACTACCTATTAAAATATCAGCATCATTATTAAAATAATGTCTTTTTCTAATTTTACTGTACATGTCTGGTGCTTATTTGAAGATTTCAGTTTAAGGGCTATTTATTGGGGCCTAGCTGGCTTCTCTTAATTTGGCACATAGTCACTGGATGTGGCTTTAATTAATTTATAAGGCAGTTTTTTGTAAGTGGCTCCTATGTTTCCCTTTACATTTTTAGTTTCTATTTGCTATTTATTTTTACCTTACACTGGCCACTTACATATTAACTTGCTCTACTTTATTAGTGGAGTGGCCATGAGTACCATAACAAGATACAATAATTTCAACACAACTCATTATAAAGAAAATGCAAATCAAAACACCCTGAGGTTTCATTTCATATCTTGCAAATTGGCAAAAATTACAAGAGTCAATTTTGGGTCAGGGGTAAATGATAGGCACATTAATACCTTATGAAGCTGTAAAATGGTAAAAACCATTTCGGAAAGCAATTTAGAACTATGCAACTAGAATGACAAAAATGTATATACCCTTTGAATCAGAGACTCCATTTTCCTGGGCTCATACCCCAAGGAAGGCATTGATAAGAAAAAAAAAATCCCTATATACACCAAAGTATTTCCAGTAGCTCTTTTTGTGATAACAAAGAATCAGAAGCCCACCAAGTGGGGAATAGCTAAATAAATTGTGATACACAAATGTTATGGACTATTATTGTGTGGTAGGAACTTATATATGGGATGAATACAGAAAAGCTTGTAAAGTTCTATATGAATTGATGCAGAGTAAAGTAAGCAGGGATAAGAAAATAATATACATTGTAATTAAAACAATGTGAAAAAAAATGAACAATTTACACGAAAATATCAAAGGGAAATATGACAAAATTATAAAGATAAAGCAGGAATTGAATGAAAAGATCTGAGAAAACACCAACAACCTAAGCCTTTGCAAAAGTGGGATGTCCACATTGTTTCTACAAGGTGTTCAACATTGATGTTTTCAGATTTTTTCAATGTATCAATATTTTGTCTTTAAAAAATTGTCGGAACTCCCACTCCAACCACCTCCAATACCTGTAAAAAAATCACTATAAAGAGATTTTAGAGCTACAGAACCCACAAAGTGAACAGAAGCACATCTCCCACTGCTGGCAGCCTGGCATTCCGGCAGGAAGGGTCTCTCACACTAAGCTGGGAGCAGCAGGAGTACAGCATGAGCTGCACTACCCCAGACCACAGGTGGCCCAGAGCCAAGCGACACCTTCAGGAGATCAAATCACTGGCAGCTGTGGTGGTTTCCGGACTTCTCAACCCATGAATGCCAAAGAGAAAGGAAAAGGTCAAAGACAGCTGAGCAGAAGCACAAACTGGGCATGAGCTCCTACTCCAATCACTTCCAATACACATAAAAAAAATTACTATGGGGCAGAGCCAAGATGGTGGCATAGAAGCAGGAAAACTCCCTGCACTTCCCCCATAACCACCTCAAATACCTATAAAAATGACTCTAAACAAACTTTAGGGATACAGAACCCACAAAGTGACAGAGAAACAAATCTCCTGCAGAAGACAGCTTGGCAGGCAGACAGGAAGGGTCCATTGCCATGTGCTGGGAGCAGAGCCCAGCCCCACATAAGCCTGTGGTTTTAGTCTCTAAAAAAAAAAAAAAGCAAAAAAATTTTAAAAATAAACTATATTATATAGCAGCAGTCATCCAAACTACTTGGTACTTGCTGAGGAATAGAGGAGTGGATCAGTGGAATAAATTAGGTACACAAGACACAGTAGTCGATGATTCTAATAATCTACTATTTGTTAAACCAAAAGACTCCAGCTTCTGGGATAAGAATTCACTATTTGACAAAAACTTCTGGGGAAGCTAGAAAATAGTATGGCAGAAACTGAGCCTGGACCAGTATCTTAGACTGTATACCAAAATAAAATCTAAATGGGTGTGCAATCTAGATATAAAAGCTGCTACTATAAGCAATCTGGGAGAGTAAGGAATAGTTTACCTGTCAGATTTATGGAGTGTTGAAGAATTTATGTCCAAACAAGAGAGAGAGAGCAAAATGGATAACTTTGATCACATTAAACTGAAAAGATTTTGTACAAATAAAGCCGATGTAACCAAGATTTGAAGGGAAGTGGAAACTGGGAAAGAATTTTTGCAACCAGTGTCTCTAATAAAGCCTTCATTTATAAAATATATAGAGAATTGAGTCAAATTTGTAAGGATCCAGGTCATTCACCAATTGATAAATAGTTAAAGGATATGAACAGGCAGTTTTCAGAGGAAGAAATTAAAAATATCTATAAATATATAAAAATGCTCTAAATCACTATTGATTAGAGAAATGCAAATCAAAACAACTCAAAAACTACATCACACAGGTCAGATTGTATATTTCCTGGTTATAAATCAGGAAAATAATAAATACTGGAGAGGATGTGGAAAAACTGGAACACTAATGCATTCTTAGTGGAGTTGTGAACTGATCCAACCATTCTGGAGAGCAATTGAGAACTATGCCCATAGAGTTATAAAACTGTGCATACCCTTTAACCCAGCAATACCACTCCTAGGGCTGTACCCAAAGAGATCATGCAACTGGGAAGAGAACCCATATGTACAAAAATATTTATAACAGCTCTTTTTGTGGAGGCAAAGAATTGGAAATCAAGGGGAGGTCCATCAATTGGAGAATGGCTAAACAAGTTGTGGTATGTGAATGTAATGGAATACTATTGTACTATAAGAAATAAAGAGCAGACAGACTTTGTAATAACCTGGAGAGTCATATAAACTGATGCTGAGTGAGGAGAGCAGAACCAGGAGAACTTTGTACACAATTATAGACACATTGTATCTGTGACAACTAACTTTAATAGACTGGGCTCCTCTCAGCAACGCAAGGTTTTAAGACAACTCCAAAAGACTCATGATGGAGAGGGCTGTCCACATCCAGAGAAAAGAACTAGAGTCTGAATGCAGATTGAAGCAAACTAACTGCTCTCTCTCTCTTGTGTTTTGTTTCGTTCCTTCTTTCTTTTTGTTCATTCCATTGGTTCTAATTCTTCTTTACAACTTGACTAATGTTTAATGGGCAGCTATTTGTAGAACCTATATCTGATTGCATGCCACCATGAGGAGAGAGGGGGGAGGAGAGAGAGAGAGGGAGAAAAATTTAGAACTCAAGGGATTGTGGAACTGAATGTTGTAAAGTAAAAGTAAATAATTTTAAAAAATACCACAACTAGGTCTGTATCCCATAAGAGATAAAAAAAGTAACAAGACCTACATGTACAAAAATATTTATAACAGTTCTTTTCTGGGTGTAAAATATTAGAAATTGAACCCATCAATTGGGGGATGGCTAAACAAGTTGTGATATGGAATAATATTGTACTATAAGAAATGATAAGCAGGATGCTTTCAGAAAAAAACTGGAAAGACTTGCATGGACAGATGGAAAATGAAATGTGACATTTTTTCATGTGTATAAAATAACAGCAATATTGTCAGATGATCAGCTATAAATGACTTAGCTATACTCAGTAATCAACAATCAAAGACAACTCTGAAGGACTTATGATGAAAAAATGTCTTCCATTCCCAGAGGAAGAGCTGATGGTGTCTGAATATAGATTGAAGCATATCTCTTTTTTTTTACTATCTTTATTTTTCTTTAGTTTTTTTCTTTGTTTTCTTTTACAATATGACTATTGTGGATATGTTTTTCATTACTACACATGTTTAACCTATATCAAATTGCTTTCCTTCTCAATGGCAGAGGGTGAGGAGTGAGAGAATTTGGAACTCAAAGTTTTAAAAACAAATGTTAAAAATTGTTTTTACATGCAACTGGGGGAAAATAAATTTTAAAGAAGATTTGAAAAATATTTAAAGAGAAAATAAAATTTCCTTCCCCTGCTTCCTCCCACCTCCCATGAGGACCATAGGACCAACCTGGAGCCCCTTAATAAGGGTCCCCAAGCATAGACACATCCTCATACACGCTCCCTGGGAAAGCCTTCATCACCTCAACAGTCTTCATGTTAAACAGCGGAAATGGGTAAAAGTCAAAAAGTTTTAACAAGTGTACCCTTGGTTTGGACAGGACAGGGGTAATGATACTCTTCCCAAACCTGGATGATCACATGTGCTATCTATGCCCCTGGTCACTTTGGGATGACTGGTCCTAATTGACCTAGGACAGCGTGCCCTTTATTAGCCACTGAGCAAGAAGAACCAGTGACTCACTAGGTCTTTTAACAGACATTATTCCAGTCCTTGCACTATCTTTCTTCAATGGTCCCATGATGGCAAGCAGCTTAGCCTTCTCCAAACCTCAGCTGCTCCATGGCATGCCTACCTAGTCAAGCCCAATCCTGGGTTTGGATCTACCTCTTCTTCCTTTTTTCTTTTCTCACCATAAGTGAAGTAGTATAAATCCAGAGACAAAAATCTGCAGGCTAGAGAAGCCATCTTGTAAATGTGAGAATTTGGATAATCCTAGGTGCTTTGATTGAAACAGCTGGCAGCAAGGGGAGGAATCTCTGGCAATCACTCCAGCGCTCTTGCTGAAAAATGACTAACAAAAGGAGTCCATTTTGCTCTGGTTTAGAAGAAAATATCTGCTGAGGGAGGAAAAGTATTAAGTTGAGGTGAAATATAAAATAACACGTACTCACTTTATGTTTAGATAACCTTTAAGGATAAACTTCATGGAACAAAAGTTATTACCCCTTCTTTAACTTTGTTTCTGTCAAATGAACCCTTGTGATAACTCTGTTTTTAGAACTCCTCTTATATATAACTAAATACTTTACCTACTTTACTGATTTTCAATTTTAAAAATAATTAATTTTTCCTAATTACCTTTGAAACAATTTATAATGTTCATTTTTTTAAATTTGAGTTTCAAATTCTCTCCTTCCTTTCCCCTCCACTTGAGAAGGCAAACAATTTAATATAGGTTATACATGTGGAGTTACACAAAACATATTAGTCATATTGTAAAAGAAAACACAACCTCCCCTCCCCAAAGAAGATAAAAATAAAGTTTAAAAAAATATGCCTTTGATTCAGATTCCATCCATTCTCTCTCTGGAGATGGATAGTATTTTTCATCATAATTCTTTTGGAGTGTTCTTAGATAATTCTATTGCTAAGAATAACTAAGTCATTCACAGTTAATCATCATATAATATTGCTGTTACTATGTACAATGCTCTCCTGGTTCTGCTCATTTCACTTTTCATCAGTTGGTCTAAGTCTTTCCAGACTTTTCTGAAAGCATATTGCTCATCATTTCTTATAGCACAATAGTATTCCATCCCAATCATATACCACAACTTGTTCAGTAATTCCCCAGTTGATGGGGTATCCTTTCAATTTCCAATTCTTTGCCACCACAAAAAGAACTGCTACAAACATTTTTGAACATGTAAGTCGTTTTCCTTTTTGTTTTGTTTTTTATCTCTTTGTGATATAGACCTAGTAGTGGTATTTTAAGTCAATGGGTGTGTGTGCTTTTATACCTCTTTGGGCATAGATCCAAATTCCATGCCTAATTAATATTACACATTGAATAGATTTTGACTCCCTCCTTTGGGGGAGATCCTTCACATATGCCAAAATCTAAGCTTTAAGTAAATTGTTTTCACGGAATTGTAGAATAAACTGAATGGATATCTGAGAAAATGGAACTTCACTCTTGTGATTAGAGGCCAGTTTAGGATGGGTGGGTGGGTCTAGAACAGAGGAGCCACTATAGTAAAGATAATCGTATAATAAAGAAGAGGAGGGAGAGAGGGAGAGAAGATGAAGATTGCCTCAGTACCCCTGGACAAAGCAAATGTTTTTATTGTTAAACAAGTGTTGGGAAGATCATTGTTATGTCCTGTACACATGTCCCCAGAAGACGGCAAACAAATGATTTATTTCAAATCAACAGATAAGATCTTTACTAGCAGCAAGGAGCTCCCAGACACCATTGTTGTTCTTGCTTTCCTCTCACCATCACAGGATGACCTCTCTCCTGATCATACCCATGGATTGAAATCACCATTCTTTAGAATTTGAAATGAAGAAACTGCTTAGTACAGAAATATTGCAACTTGCCTCCCTACTGAAAGTGGAATGCCTATTACTTAGCTCTGAATATCATATGGCTTTTTTTCCTTCTTTCTCTATGTATATCTCTATTTCCTATTGGATTCTTCTTTGAATAATATTCACTTATGCTTTACGATCACTTTATTCTTCCTGATAATTGGGGAAGTAGAAATATATCCTTTTAAACATTTTGCTTTTCAATGATGAAGACCTTCTTGATTTTTTCCTTATATAACTGATGCTAGCATAAACACATAACAAAGCACACTCTCAGTAGATCACTGCACAATTCCCTTTGTCCTATACATTAGCATGAAAAAATTCTTTCTCCCCTTTGTTGTTCACATTGCTCTCTCTGATGGCTAAATACAGTGGCTAAAAGGCCATGGTTGGAACAGAATCAGCATCAGCAGCTTTGCCATAAACCTCTTTCATGCCTCTTATGTAAACAATTTACCCCATTCTACCTCTCCCTTCTCCCAGTGGATGCCTCTTTCTCCCCCCCCCTTAATTTTATATTTTTTAGATATCATCTTATCATAGTAAACTCAAACCCATGCCCTCTGTGTGTACTGCTTCTAACTGCATTAATAATGACAAAGTTTGAGGGAAGAGTCAAGATAGCAAAGTAGAAACAGGACTTCCTTGGGACTCCAGTTTCCACCTCCACCAATTCATGTAAAAGGGGATTCTAAACAAACTTTGGAGCTATAGAACCCAAAAAAATGACACAAAGAAGCTAACTTTCTGATGAGGACAGCCTGGCAGGCCAGCAGGAATCAGCCAATGCAGGGCTCTGGGAACTGAGCAACAGCCCCATGCCAAGGTTTTAGCCCCAGGGCAGGCCTGACCAGTAGTCACCAGCAGCTGTGGCCTTTTCCAGAAATATCAACAAATAGATGCCAAGGACAAAGTGAGAGGTCAGTGCAGTGTGGATTTTGGGATCCAGTAGTTGGGAATGCGTTGGCCTCTTCACCCGGGGCGAGAAGCCTGAGGAGCCATGCTGGCCTGCAGAGTGTAAGGTTACCAAGAAACCAGTCTGAGGGGTAATTGCTCTTGCTTTAACCTGCTTGGATCTGGATTGTGGCCTAGGGTGGAGGTCCTGGGGTGTGTGACAAGCTTACCAGAGCATGTGGAGGCTTCAAAGAGGGCCCCCAACTAATAACTTTGGCAGCTGAGAAAACCCCAACGTTTGGGATGAAGCTCCCCTGTCTGGTAGCAGAGTCCTACTGTGGCAAAAAGCCCCAAAGTCAAGTAATTGAAAGGCAAAATGAGCAGTCAAAGGAAGCAAACCAAGCAAAGCAAGCCAACATTAGACTCCTATTTTGGGGACAAAAAGGATCAAAGCATGGAACAGGAGGAAGACAGTGAAGTCAGAACTCCTGCACCAAAAGCTTCCAAGAAAAATACGAGCTGATTACAGGACATAGAGGACCTTAAGAAACAGATAAGAGAAATGGAGGAAAAATTGGGAAGAGAAATGAGAATGATGCAAGAAAATTATGGAATAAGAGTCAACAGCCTGAATGAGGAAAATCACACCTTAAAAAAATAGACTAACTCAAATGGCAAAATAGGCTCAAAAAGGCAATGAGGAGAAGAATGCCTTAAAAAGCCAAATTTGCCAGATGGAAAAAGAATCTCAAAAGCTCACTGAAGGGAATCATTCCTTCAGAATTACATTGGAGTAAATGGAAGCTAGTGACTTTATGAGAAATCAAGATGCTGTTAAATAGATCCAAACAAATGAAAGAATAGAAGGCAATGTAAAATATCTCATGGGAAAAACTACTGATCTGGAAAATACATCCAGGAGAGATCATTTAAAAATTATTGGACTACCTGAAAGCCATGATCAAAGAAAGAACCTAGAAATCATTCTCCAAGAAATTCTCAAGGAAAACTGCCCTGATGTTTTGGAACCAGAGGGCAAAATAGAGGTTGAAAGAATCTACAGATCACCTCCTGAAAAAGATCCCCCAAAAAATAACTCCTAGGAATATTATAACCATAATTATAATTTCAGGTTCTGAAATTCCCAGATCAAGGAGAGAATATTACAAGCAGCCAGGAAGAAACAATTTGAATATTGTGGAAACACAATCAGGATAGCCCAGGATCTGGCAGCTTCTACACTGAGGGATCGAAGGGCTTGGAATATGATATTCCGGGGGTCAAAGGAGCTAGGATTAAAACCAAGAATCACCTACCCAGCAAAACTGAGTATCATGTTTCAGGGAAAATATGGTCATTCAGTGGAATAGAGGACTTTCAAGCATTCTTGATGAAAAAACCAGACTTGAATAGAAAACTTGACATTCAGATACAGGAAGCAAGAGAAGCTTGAGAAAGTAAACAGGGAAAAGAAATCAAAAGGAACTTATCAAAGTTGAACTATTTACATTCCTACATGGAAAAACGATAATTGTAACTGATGAAACTTTTCGCAGTATGAAAATAATTGAAGGGAATACACACACATACACACATATGTCTATAGAGGAGGATATATTGGTGTACGAATCCATATGTGAATGTGTGTATATATGTTTACAGGTATACATAGATAGACAGCACAGGACTAATTTAATGGAAAAGGATGATACTTTAAAGGTGAAATTAAGAGGTGAGAGAGGAATATAACAAGAGGAGATGGGGAGAGACAGAATGGTGCAACCTATCTCATATAGAAGAAGCAAGGGAAAATGGTTGCAATGGAGGGTAAGAACAGGAAGGCAAAAAGGCAAAACCTTATTCTCATTGAATTTGGCTCAGGGAGAGAATGGCATACACACTAAATAGCATATGTCACCCTACAAGAGAGTAGGGGTGAAGGAAATGAGAGGGGAAATGATGGAAGGGAGGGCAGGCTGGGGGGATTAAAATTGGAAGCACCCTCTTTTGAAAAGGGACAGGATCAAAGTAGAGAATAGAACAAGGGGGACGTGGGATAGGAGGGAGAGAAATATAGTCAGTCTTTTACAATATATCTACTATGGCAATGTTTTGCATAGCTACACATGTACAACCTATACTGAATTGCTTATCTTCCCAGTAAGGGTGGGTGACAAGGGAGGAAGGGAATGAATCTGGAATTCAAAGTTTTAAAATCAAATGTTTGAAATGTATATAAATACAATTGTTAATACTATTTTACATGTAATTGGGAAATAAGATATACAGGCACTGGGGCATAGAGATCCACCATGCCCTACTGGAAAAGTCGAAGGGGGTATGGGAGAAGATATGGGAGAAAGCAGATTGGAGGAGGGGATATCCTGTGGGACAGCTGTTTTGGGGTGGTGGGTAGGGGAAAAACAGAAAAAAATTGCAACTCAAAATCTGGCGGAAATGAATGACGTAAACCAGAAGTTAATAAAGCATTTGGGGAAAAAAATAATGAGAAAGTTCTTAGGAGTTACAAGTATAATTTTCCCATATATGAATGTAAACAGTTTTTTATTGAAACTTTTTGATTTCTTTTTCCTTTTTTACCTTTTGAGGCTTCTTTTGAGTCTTGTATTTGAAAGTCAAATTATCTATTCAGTTCTGGTCTTTTCTTCAGACATCCTTGAAATTTTTTCATTTCACTAAATATCTATTTTCCCCCTAATGGATTATATTCAGTTTTTCTGTGTAGGTGATTCTTGGTTGTAATTCTAGCTCCAAATGTCATATCCCAAGTCCTTCAGTCCTGTAATGTAGAAGGTGTTGAATCCTTCTTCATTCTTATTGTGGCTAAATATCTGAATTGTTTCTTTTTGGCTGCTCACAATATTTTCTCCTTGATTTGAAAGCTCTTGAATGTGGCTATAATATTCCCAGGAGTTTTCATTTTGGGGTCACTATCTGGAGGTGATTGGTGGATTCTTTCCATTTCTGTTTTACCCTCTGATTCTAGAAAATTGGGGCAGTTTTACTTCACAATTTCTTGAAAAAAAAATGATGTCTAGGCTTTTTGTTTTTTAAATCATGTCTGTCAGGTAATATGGTAATTTTTTATGTATTTATTTTGCTTTTTGGAGGGGGGAAGGTATGGCAGTTGGGGTTAAATGACTTGCACAAGATCACATGGCTAGTTTTGTATTAAGTGTCTGAAGACAGAATTGAACTCAGGTCCTCCTGACTCCAGGGCCAGGGCTCTATTCACTGAGCCACCTAGCTGCCCTTGTACATTAATTTTTAAATTAACCCCCCTGGGTCTATTTTCCAAGTCAGTTGCTTTTCCAAGAAGATACTTCACATTTTCTGCTCTTTTTGAATTTTTAAAATTTTTGTTTTATCATTTCTTGATATCCTTTGGAGTCATTGACTTCCACTTGCCCAATTCTAATTTTTAAGGAATTATTTTCTTCAATGAGCTTTTGGACCTCTTTTCCCATTTGGCAAATTCTACTTTTTAAGGAGTTCTGTTTTTCTTTTCTTTTTTTGTTTTTGTTTTTATAAACTTACATACTAAAACTTTAAAATATAATGCAGAAAGGGGGAAAAAGGCATTGCCATGGGCACAGCAGAATGTCAGAGAGGATTCAAAATATACAGCAATAAATTTCCATTCCAAGAAAGCCTTTACAATAAATACTACACCCTGCATTCAGGAGTGTCCATCTTTCCTTTGCTTCCTTTTAAGTTTTCTTTTGCTCGCTGCTATGCACTTTTTTTCACTTAATAATATTTTATTTTTCCCAATTAAATTTAAAGATAGTTTTCAACATTCATTTTTTTAACCCAAACCCAAAAGGCTACAATTAAATGCAGATATATTCATATATACATACAAATTTATATACACATATACAAAGATATATAAATATATATGCACATACATACACAAAGATATACTGATAGATCTATAATCATACTCATATATAACATATATTCATATGTGCCTATATAATCTCATACTATACTGACTCATCCTCTGTTTCTCTGAGAGTGGAGAAATTCTTCCTTCATAAATCTGAGTCTTTCTATATTTTTCCAAGTTCACCAACTCATCATTTCCTAAACCACAGCAATATTCCAACCTTAGACTGTCTAGTTATTTTAAATAGTCCCAAACGTCATTAACAAATATGGTTGACACATAGTGCAGCTTCCCTGTTTTTTCTCTTTTGATGAATATTTTAGCCTTAACTTTGTCCAAGATCACGAATATCACTCCTGCTCCTTTTTCCCTAACAAATTCTACTCCTGATCTTTATTTTATGTTTGTGCATATCTCTTATTTCCTATCCCTCCTGACTCCTCTACTTTACTTCTACCTGCTACCTGGTACTGCTATAACTTAGCCTACCCCCCTCCAAGGATATTTCCATTGTCCTCCCATTTCCATTAATCCAAAGACTATTCTATAACACCTCTTATCCTATTCCTTCAGCCTCCCCTCTAAAAATCCCTCCCTTATTCCCTAGCCCTTCCCTATCCTGTGAGCCTTTAATTTACATCTGAATTTAGAAGACTTTTGCAGCCTTTTAGATATATATGTATTGTTCCATCTTGAACTCATTCCCAATGAAAGCAGGGTTCCAGAACTACCAGCCCTCCTCCTTCACCTAATTCCTCTGTGTCAGTTCTTCCTCTTGCTCCTCATTTGTATAAGATCATTACTTTTTTTTTACCTCTTCCTAAACAGATTTACTTTTTAAAATCATATCATACTCTGGTCTCCCCCAATCTTTCTTACAGATTTCCCAATTATTAATGACAATCTTTGACATACATTTTACATTTCCTTATATAAAAGGTAAATAGTATATCCGTATTGAGTCCCTTGTAGTCTTTTGAATGTAACGTATATTTCTCTTCTATGCAAAATTCTCTTGTTTGCCAAATCTTCTATTAAGTTCAGGTTTTTCTTCTTATTTTTTTAACAAAATCCTAAATGTCTGACAATTCATTAATTATCCATTTTCTTTCCATTCCAGATTATGCTTCATTTTGCTGGGTATGATATTTTGGCCATAGTTCCAGTTCTTTCACTCTTTGATATGTTGTGGCCCTTTAGTTTCTTTGCTGCTAGGTCTTGTGTGACACTACTTGTGACACCATGATATTAAGTTGTTTTTTTTCTTATTGCTCACAATATTTTTAGCTGGGGTTTTTGGAATTTAGCTATGATATTCCTGTAGGTTTTCCTCACATATTTCCTGTAGGTCTTTCAGTAGATTTTTTCTATTTCTACTTTCCGCTCTTGTTCTAATACTTTGGTACAGTTTTCTTTGATTATTTCTTATATTATTGTACCAAGATTATTTAAAAAAATATGAATCACATAGTTTAATTATTTTTATATTTTCCTTTCTTGATCCATTCTCCATCTCAGTTGCTCTTCTTATGAGTTGTTTCACATTCTCTTCTATTGGTTCATTCTTTATATCTTAATTTATTATTTCTTGATCTCTTATAATGTCACTGACTTCCCTTTGCCCAATTCTAATTTTCAAGGAGTCATTTTCTTTCTTAAGAGTGTAGATCTCCTTTTATAATTGACTGACTTTCTTTTCATAATCTTATTTTTCTTGTATTGTTCTTTTAAAAAAATTCTCCAATCTCTCTCATTTGATTTGTAAAGTCTTTTTAAAATTCTTCTATGAATTATTTTTGAACAGGTGACCATTCAACTTTACTCTTTAGGGTAGGAGAGGCTTTTTTTTTAATTCAGTATCCTTCTCTGAAGATGAATCCTGGTTTTCTCTATTCCCACAGTAACTTTGTATTGCTGAATTCTTTCTCCTTTGCCTTTCTAAAGGAATTCTTTCTAAATTTGTAGCAGCTTATTTTTTGTAATCAGTTCTAGTCCTAGGGTATGGGGTATGTACCTCTGGTCTCAGATCCTCCTTCAGTTCTCCCCTCTGGCCTGTAACTGAAAACAAGAACTCCAACCTCTTGTAAGTGCCACAGCCAGCAATGTCCCCACCCCAGTTTCTGCACCTATGGGGTGTGTGCTAGCTCGTTCTCACTCAGGGTCACATCTTACCAGCAAAACTGGGCCTGGTGTCCCTCATCAGCAGAAGTTCCCTCACTCTTCTGCTGCTCAGACACCTGAAACCCCACCCTGGGAGGTGGAAGTTCCTGTTGCTGGGACTGAGACTCCCTCCCAACCCAGCTAACTCCAGGGCTTGCCACTTGCTGTTTCAGCAGAACTAAGCTGGAGGTGTTTACCCTTCGCAGGGACCAAATCTCAGTCTTTGGATACTTTTTCCATTCTCTTCTCATTGTCCTGGGAGGACTACCGCTTGGTGCCAATGTTCACCCTGGGGTCCTCTTTTGTCTTGTTTCTGGGGGAATCTGAAGAGCTTGGAATTTTCTGACCCATTCTACCATTTTCCCAGAAACCTTCCCCAGGGGTTCTGTTTTTCTGTGAAATTTCATACCACTTTTCCTTTTTGGTCAATTCTGCTTTTTATGCTGTTCTCTTCAATAACATTTTTGTGTTTCTTTTATCATTCAGTCTATTCTGTCTTTTAAGGTAGGGGTTTTTTTTTTCCAGTATTTTTTGCATACCTTCTTTACCAAGCTGTTGACTCCTTTTTTCATGATTTTCTTGCATCACTCTCATTTTTTTTTCAATCTTCCTTCTACTTCTCTCATTTGATTTTTAAAATCTTTACTGAGCTCTTTCAGGAACTCTTGATCTGAGACCAATGCACATTTTTCTTTGAGGGCTTGGCTATAGCTGCTTTGACATTTTTTGTCTTCTTCTGAGTTTGTGTTTTGATCTTTTTTGCCACCATATTAACTTCCTATGGTCAGGATGATTTTTTGTTGTTGCCTTTTGCTTGTTTTGTTTTGTTTTGCTCATTTTCCAGCCTATGTCTTGACTTTTAACTTCATGTCAAAATTCTGCTCTGCTCCCAGGGTGGAGGAGACATTGTCCCAAGCTTCAGGGTTTTTTTTTGCTGCATTTTTTCAGAACTAGTTTTGTGGGCCTGTAAGTTTTCAGATTTTCTAATGTGATATGATCTAAGGAGAGGTTTGGTCACTGCTCTCCTGGCCTGTGCTCTGTTCTGTGAACAACCAAAAGCACTCTTTTCTTCCCTGTACCTTGGAACTGTGACCAGGCTCCTTGTAACCCTGTAGACAAACACTCCAGCATACTTGTTTGTGTTCCTCTTCTTTACTTTGGGAATTCAACCCAGAACTGTATATGGGCAATGTAACAGAGTCCTACACCAAGTCCCAGCAGAGGGCTCCCTATAATCCTTTTTCCTTACCAGTTATCTCACACACACACACACACACACACACACACACACACACACACACAGTGTCAGTGGTATGAGAACTCCAGAAGTTATGAATGCTGATTTAGTCACCGCCTCCAGTCCCAGGTCTACCTCTGACTTTCAAGGGTGTGATTTGCAGTGGACCGCACTCTACTCTCACCCCAGTGAAACAGACATTTCCTGATGAACTTCCTAGTTGCCTTGGGCTACAAAATTGTTTTACCCCATCTTTTGGTTGGTTCTGCTGCTCTAGAATTCAATTTTGAGGTATTATTTTAAAACTTTGAAGGGGAATTTAAGTGAGTTCAGGTAAGTCCCAGCCTACAATCCATCATCTTGGCTCCACTTCTCAACTGGAGCAAAATACTTAACTGCCCAGAGTCTCAGTTTCCTTATACGTAAGAAGGTTGAATTAGCTTATCATTGAGGTCTCTCGTAGTATGAAATTTATGATCTGTGAGCTCAATGAAACACACAGAAGACTCATGACTGGAAATGGGGTAAAGTAAGGCATCAAGATAGAGATATCTAGAGCCATAAGGAATCGAATTGACACTTCTCTATAAACTTGAAAAAAAGTTAGGATTTATATTTCTTCAAGCTTTTGTCATAGCCAACCAAGATATAGCAACTGTTCTTCCAATAACCTCATTAAATACGCAGTAAAGTCCTTGTGGCTGCCCTCAGAAGTGTGGCCTGAGGGTTTTGCTCTCATGAGGACTCATTGCTCTGATAAGATATAAGGGAAACATTTTCTTCAGGGAGAGGCAACCATAAGAAGCATCTACCAAGCCCTGGGCTAGTGGCCAGGAAGGCAGGGAGTTTGCTAAAATAGCAATTAATCCCCTATGCCTGAGGCAAACAACAGAAAGGAGCGTATAATACCTCCTTGCTTCAGAAATTTAATTTACTCTGGACCACAGACACCTCACCCAGATAGAGCTCTCTTATCCTGAAAGATAGCTGGTATGTCTCCTTAAACCACAAAATCAAGGACAACTATTCCAGCCTGTGAATATCCCAAAAAGGTGGGATCCTTCTCTCCATCTCTTAATCCCGTAGTACTGCTTTGCAGAGAGAGTATATGGATAAAAATTCTTCTCTCAAAAGATTTCAAGGATATTAACAACCACATGAGAGAATTTCTAAATCATCAATAAGAGAAATGCAAGTCAAAACAACTCTGAGGTTTCACCTTACAACCAGCAGATTTGCAAACATGACAAAGTATCAAAAGAGTCAACCCTGGAGGAGTCATGGAAAGACAGATATTCTGGTGCATTGTAGGTGAAATAATATAGACATAATTTTGTAGAGCAATTTGGAACTGAGTTAATAAAATTATTAAAATGTCCATATCCTTTGACCTGAGATCCCACTGTTAGTCCTTTAACTGGTTCAAAGAGATCAAAGATAGAAAGGTTCTATATATATCAAAGTATTTCTAGCAACACTTTTATAGTAGCAAAGATGTAATTGGGAAATGGCTAAACAAGTTGTGGTACCTAAATATAGAAAATAACTGCAAGAAGATATAAATAAATTGATGCCAAGTGAAATAAACAAAGATACACACATACACACCACACACAATATTTACATATGTATACATATATGTATATATATGCATATGTGTATACACACATACATCTAGATGGACAAACTTGCCTTAAATGCGAAATAAAAAAGCATTCCTTCCTCCTTTGTAGAGACAAGGAACCATGAGTGTGGACCATTGAATATTTTGTCAGATTTGTTTAATGCATTAGCTAGTTTAGCTGATCTGCTTTTTAAAATTTCTTTTCTAATAAGATTTTTCACCGAGTTGGGGAAAGGAAGAGATAACATTTGGAAATGGTTAATATGAAAGCAAAAGATAGTTTGAAATTATTTTTAAAGGTTGGGGAGGAAACTATTGAAACTATTAAGAATAAGTCATCGAGGGGCAGAGTCAAGATGGCAGAGTAGAAGCAGGACCACCCCATGGCTCAGGCTTCCACCTTCCCCAATTCATGTGAAAGGGGACTCTGAACAAACTTTGGAGCTACAGAACCCACAAAATGACACAGAGAAGCTAACCTCCCACTGAAGACAGCCAAGTAGGCTGGCAGGAATCAGCCAGCACAGCGCTCTGGCAGCTGAGTCCAGCTCCATGACAAGGTTTTAGCCCCAGGGCGGGCCTGACCAGCTACTGGCCAGAGGGACTCCAGATCAGCAGCAGCTGTAGCCTTCTCCAGAATTACCAACACATAGATGCAAAGGACAAAGTAAGAGGTCAGTGCAGTCTGGACGTTGGGACCCAGTAGTTGGGAGCGTGCTGGCTTTTGCCCCCAGGGTGAGAAGACGCTGAGGGCTGCAGCACAGCCCCACCATGTGGCAGCTTCAGGTCCTGGCCTGCAGACTGTAGGGGTTGAAGCAACCAGTCTGAGGAGTAATTTCTCTTGCTTTAACCTAATTGGATCTGGATTGTGGTCTAGAGTGGAGGTCCTGGGATGTGTGTCCAGCTTGCCAGAGTGTGTGGAGGCTTCAGCAAGGGCACCCAACTAATACCTATGGCAGCTGAGAAAACCCCAGTGTTTGGTATGAAGCTCTCCTCTCTGGTAGCAGAGTCCTACTGTGGCAAAAAGCCCAAAAGTCAAGTAATTGAGTGGCAACATGACAAGGCAAAGGAAGCAAAGCAAACAGAAGAATCCAACATTGGACTCCCATTTGGGGGACAAAAGAGATCAAAAAATGGAAAAGGAGGAAGACAATTAAGTCAGAACTAGTATATCAAAAGCTTCAAAGGAAAATACAAGCTGTTTATAGGCCATAGAGGACCTTAAGAAACAGATAAGAGAAATCAGGAAAAATTGGGAAGAGAAATGAGAATGATGCAAGAAAATTAGGAAATGAAAGTTAACAGCCTGACTGAAGAAAATCACACCTTAAAAAATAGACTAACTCAAATGGCAAAAGAGCCTCAAAAAGGCAATGAGGAGAAGAATGCCTTAAAAAGCTGAATTTGCCAGACAGAAAAAGAATCTCAAAAGCTCACTGAGGAGAATCATTCCTTCAGAATTAGATTGGAGCAAATGGAAGCTAATGACTTTATGAGAAATTAAGATGCTGTTAAACAGATTCAAACAAATGAAAGAATAGAAGGCAATTTAAAATATCTCATGGGAAAAACCACTGACCTGGAAAATACATTCAGGAGAGATCATTTAAAAATTATTGGACTACCTAAAAGCCATGATAAAAGAAAGAACCTAGAAAACATCCTCCAAAGAAATATTCAAGGAAAACTGTCCTGATGTTTTAGAATCAGAGGGCAAAATAGAGGTTGAAAGAATCCACCAATCGCCTCCTGAAAAAGATCCCAAAAAGAAAAGTCCTAGGAATATTATAACCAGTTTCCAAAATTCCCAGATCAAGGAGAGAATATTACAAGCAGCCAGGAAGAAAGAATTTGCATATTGTGAAAACACAATCAGGATAACCCAGGATCTGGCAGCTTCTACACTGAGGGATCAAAGGGCTTGTGTGATATTCTGGAGGGCAAAGGAGCTGGGATTAAAATCAAGGATCACCTACCCAGCAAAACTGAGTATCATGTTTCAGGGGAAAATATGGTCATTCAGTGGAATAGAGGACTTTCAAGCATTCTTGATGACAAAACCAGACTTGAATAGAAAAATTGACATTCAGATATAAGAAGCAAAGAAGCATGAGAAGGTAAACAGGGAAAAGAAATCATAAGGAACTGATCAAAGTTGAACAATTAACATTCCTACATGGAAAAACAATAATTGTAACTGATGAAACTTTTCTCAGTATGAAAACAGTTGAAGGGAATAGAAATATATATATATATGTATATATATATATATATACATATATGTCTATATATGAGGGTATGTGGGCATATGAATACACATGTGAATATGCATATATATGTTTACAGTTATACATAGAGGTTACAGGACCAATTGAATAGGAAGGGATGATACTTAAAAGGTGAAATTAAGAGGTGAGAAAGGAATATAATGAGAGAAGATGGGGAGAGACAAAATGGGGTAAACTGTCTCATTTAGAAGAGGCAAGGGAAAATGATGACAATGGAGGGGAAGAATAGGAAGGCAAAAGGGAGCGAGTCAACCTTATTCCCATTGAATTTGGCTTGGGGAGGGAATGAAATACACACTAAATAGGGTATCTCACCCTACAGGAGAGTAGGGGGGAAGGGGATCAGAGGGGAGATGGTGGAAGGGAGGGCAGGCTGGGGCAGGGAGGGTAGTTGGTAGCACCCACTTTTGAAAAGGGATGAGAAAAATAGGATGATCAGGGGGATTCTGAAATTCTTCAATGGTGTAAAGTAAACAGCTGAATCACCAACCTGCCAACTTCCCAGCACGTAAGTAAATAACATATACATTAGTGAAGAATGTCTATTTAGGATGTCTCTGCAGCAGGGTGGGACCTCTAAAATGAATGAGTCTTAGGACAAGACACTAGAAAGAGACCTGGATTTGAAGTCAGAAGACTTGGGTCTGAATTCCATCTATGTTTTTATGTGAACTTCAGCAAGTCATATCATCAATCAAGACTTCAATTTGCTTATCTTTAATATGAGAGGGTTTTGTCAGAGGATCTATAAGGTCCTTTCCAGATCTAAATCTATTGGCCCCATGAAGTCAAGTTATCTTTGAATGAAAGCTTAGAGCTACAGACTACTTCCTAGTCTGAACCATGTTTCCTCCAGGAGTGAACTAAGATCCTTGTGCCTGAACCGTGAAAGGTAAGGTTTCATCTCTGGAGGAAATGGGCACCCACCTGCAAATTATGCTGCTTCCTGCTGCACTTGGGATGAATGGGTTTAGGTCAGTTCCAAAGGTATCTTGCATCAAGTTCTAGGCCCAATGGCCCCTCTTGGTTTGGGCTCTTAGGGAGATGCAGACACTTACCTCATAAGCACAGACCCATTCTTTCCTGAGAAAGGTGGGTGAGGGGGAATCTCACAGATGGTGGCAGATGTTAAGGCATTAGGCAACAAACAACCAATTTTGGTGGTCAAGAGGATGAAGCTAAGTAGAAGGAGAAACTAATATACTAGGTTTGTTTCTTCATTGAAGAGTCTGAATCTATCTAAAAAATGACCAATAGGAAGTTTTCTACGTGTGAGTTTATTTTGTTTTTCTTACAGAGAATCAAGGGCGATCTGAAGAGATTAAATGGCATTTTTATCACCAACAACTAAGACTCTCTTGGGATTCTTCATCTTGGTTCTTTGTGGATTCCCAGGTGAACAATGCTCTGAATCTTGGTTGGAATACTGCTTTTCCTCCACCAGAAACCATAGAAAGGAACTCAAGTTTCCTAGAACATATACTTTCTGTTCCCTTTGGGGGCTCTAATCTTGGATTTCAAAACAGAAATTTTTTTTAAATATGGTGCCCTGAATTTATTATAAAACAATAAATTACCTTACTAAAGTACTGTATGGATTAGCAGCCATGAATTTTGTAGAAGGAAAGTGCCCTTTGTTCACAATGATGTGGGATGAGGCAGTGAAAGAGGGGATTTGTTCATAACCAAGAATCTTTAAGTTTCCTCTGCACACTAGATGGAAATTGCTGTGTTCTTTGAGCACCTGCTTTGAATCCATCCTTCTTAGTCCCTGCTAGGTTTTATTCTTCCCGTCTAGGAGAAATATTCCTCCAATTCCTACAAGGATCATGAACAATGAAAGGGCATTCTTTTATTTAGTCTTGGGTGTATCCTTGTGCTGACCAGATCTCCCTTTCCAATCCAAAAAAATTAGGTGACTCCCTATTGCTTCTAGGACTAAATATGAAGTCTTCAGCCATGCGTGTAAATACCTATATTGTCTTTCTACAGCCTACCTTTCCAGACATTTAATATTGCTCCCCTTTAGATCACTGAAAATATGAAGTTCTCTTGTCCACAGTTCTAGAGTATTCTCTATGACAAATTCCATAGGGAATGTGTATCATTGTAGTCTCAAGCAGACCTTATATACATGAAGTCCATTTGTGAGCTAAACTCAACATGCTATCTCTCTTGCTTCAATGCTTTCTCAGAGTGTCCCCTATACTTGGAATACACTTCTTTCTCCCTTTTACTGCACAGAATTGTGCCTTCAAAGAGCATCTTAGATGAATCTAAATTTTGTGAAGCCTTTTCTTTTCATGTGAAACTTTCTTCTGAAGGCCTTAGTTCTTAGTGTTCTCTCCCTTCTGAAATTATTTCTTATGTTCTTATCTTTGTACATGGTAGATTCTCCCAAAAGAATATAACCTCTTTCAATCTAGAAAACATTTTGATTTTATCTTTTTTCATATCATAGGTGCTTAATAAATGTCTGTTGAATTGAAATGATGAATTAATCTATTAACTTTGTTTTTCTATATCTTGGTTATAGGGGCTTTCAGCAAATTTAAAGAACAGTCTTTTGAAAAGGTAAGGTTATCTTTCTATAATGTAAATCAGGCTTCACATCTCATTTCATTTATAATCCAGAGCTTATATCCTCATGGTGAGGGTAGGAAACAGAAAGAACTAATACTGAGATGTTAGAAGAAAAAAAAAGCTCTGGATCTAAGCATAGGAAAGAGGCTATGTGACTCAGTGGATAGAGAACTAGTATTGGAGTCAAGAAAACAGGGATCAAGTCCCACATCTGACTCATAGTGACTGTGGGACCCTGTTGGCAAGTCTTTTCAGATCTCAGGTTCCCAAGTAACTCTCTCAAACGTGTTACTGGGAAAAAAATCATCAATCATCGTTTTATGAGGAAGTTACTCACTGGGAGCTCCCTTACACCCATCAATAAATATAATGCATATACGTGGATAGGTGCATGTATGTTTATATATTTAAATATATGTACATGTATGTATATATACAGGTGCATATAAAGATTTGAGTAGAATTTAGAATTTATTGAAGGATATATATTTATATGCACATGTTACATGAGTATATATTACATACATTCAGTGACCACAAACTATATACATACATACACAAGGTATATGCATGTATGTTTCTCTCTGCTAAAATATAATGAAAAGTAGAATTTAAACTTAAATGAAGAATATAGAAAGATGCATAAGTAAGTTTTTGCACCTTAGAAAAGCACTACATTCCATGCCATTGGCAAGGGACACCAAAAGTACCCTAAATCGTATGTTATATGGAAGGGCAGGGTAGGTACCACCCGGGGGGGGGGGAAGGTCAAAGATCCCAAAGACATCACGAGGTTGATGATGGAGAGATGATTATCACTCCCTCCTCCCACCCCCACCCCACAGGGTAATTTGGCGGTTTCTTGTCTAGCACATTAGTATTTATTTGCTTCCTCACATTTGGCATCCTGACATCTACTAGAGCATAGAGGGAAGGGAGAGGGGTAGTAACCCTCAGAGCAAATACATCTTTAGGAGAGGTGACTGGAAGATGATTTGAAGCAGGTATATGAGGGGACCACTCCTGAGAGTCAATTGTTAATTTTTCAGTATGATCATTAATACCTCAAAAATTCCAAAAGCTATAGGTTAGGATTTGGGGTTTTTTTTTGTTTGTTAGTTTTTGTTTTTATTTTTGCTTCATTGTCAAGATTTAAGAAAGTGACAAATAAAATGTCAATAGTAAAGATTAAACTTAAAAGTGAGTCATATATACTTTTTTTCTGGAGAAATTATTATTACCTGTACACACACACATATACACACACACACACACACACACACACACACACACTACTCAAAGTATCAAGTGAGAGTTTAGAGTGAGAGGTCTGAGTTTTATAGAAGAAACTAAGGCCCCAGAAAATGGGAATGAATTGCCCAAGGTGATAGATATAATTTATTTAACAATTCCTGAAGTGGAGATTGAGATTAGGTGGAATCAGATAAAGACTAAATTGCTGTGATTAAATGCATAGCTTTCTGGGAAAGTCAGAGGGGAGAAATATATTCGGAAATTAAAGTGACAAAACAAAAAAGTCAATGATTACAATAAAAATGAGTGAAAAGGCACATAAAGTAGACTTGGATTTGTTTCAATGTTTTATTAATCTAAATTGCTCCCAGTTTGGAGCTACAGAAAACAAGTTTACAATGTAGAGAATAGTTAAAATTCTCACTTCTCAAAAATGCAGGACTTCGTATTTACAAAAGAATATTCTACTCATCATTCATTTATCTCCCTCCGTAAATACCATTGAAGGGGGCAGAGCCAAGATGATGGAATAAAAGCAGAAACTTTCTTGAGTTCTCCCCCAAACCCCTCCAAATACCTGTAGAAAATTACTCTAGACAAATTCTGGATCAGCAGAGCCCACAAAATGACAGAGTGAAACAGATTTCCAACCGAGGACACCCTGGAGGGTTGACAGGAAAGGTCTGTTGCACCAAGCTAGGAGAGGAGTGCAGACCAATGTTGGTCATGCCAGCACACAGCAGACCCTGGTGAACCTGGAGCAGGCCTTGGGGATTGAATCACTGGCAATGGTGGCAATTTCCAGACTTCTCAACCCACAGATGCCAAGGACAACTTAGAAAATCTGTAGGAAAGGTCTGTTGGACCTGGGCAAGAGAGTTCAGTCCAGTTACAGCCCCTGGGCTGTGGCAACAGTGGCAGCAGCTGCTTCTGGAGCTCTCGGTCCACAGATGATTGGGGTGTCCAATGGTTAATAAGAAAGAGATTACAGGAATCTCTCCATTGGCACTGAGGCACGATCCTCTTGCTTTGCCCACACTTGGATCAGAGTTGCAGTCCTAGGTGGCAAACCTAGAGCAAGAAAGAACGCTGGCATGGCAGAGTCTGTGGTGGCATGGAGAGAGAATCCTCCTCACAGTTCTAATATAGAAAAGAGTGGTTGTGGTCACTCACAGACCAGAGGACAGACCAAGTGAGGAGTAAATACCTCTCCTTTGATCATACCACCTTGGACTAACTGAAAATTCACAGGTCCCTAGAAGTATCTCTGAAAACAGTCATACAAAACCCCTGGACACCGGGACAGTACACCCTCCACACCAGAAGCAGAGTCCTACACTAACAAAAAGTCAGGTAATTGGCTGGAAAAAATGAACAAACAGTGGGGAGAAAATCAGAATATAGAATCTTACTTCAGTGACAAAGAAGATTAAAACATACAAGTAGAAGAAGACAGCAAAGTCAAAGTTTCTACATCCAAAAGCCTTCAAGAAAAATATGAATTTGTTGCAGGCCATGAACAAGCTCAAAAAATATTTTGAAAATCAAGTAAGAGAAGTAAAGGAAAAATTGGGAAGAGAAATAAGAATGATGCAAGAAAATCATGAAAAATATCTCAACAGCTTGCTAAAGGTAACCCAAAAAATGATGAAGAAAATAACACCTTAAAAATAGACTAACTCAAATGACAAAAGAGGTACAAAAAGCAAATGAGGAGAGGAATGTCTTAAAAAGCAGAACTGGCCACATGGAAAAGGAGTTTCAAAAGCTCATTGAAGAAAATTATTCCTTCAAAATTAGATTGGAGCAAATGGAAGCTAATGACTTTATGCGAAATCAAGAAATTATAAAACAAAACCAAAAGAATAAAAAAAAATAGAAGACAATGTTAAACATCTCATTGGAAAAACAACTAACTTGGAAAATAGATCCAGGAGAGAGAATTTAAAAATCATTGGGCTACTTGAAAGCCATGATCAAAAAAAGAGCATAGATGTTATCTTTCAAGAAATTATCAATGAAAACAGCCCTGATATTCTAGAACCAGAGGATGAAAGAGAAATTGAAAGAATCCACCAATCACCTCCTGAAAGAGATCCCAAAAGGAAAAGCCCTAGGAATAGTGTAACCAAATTCTAGAGTTCCCAGGTCAAGGAGAAAATATTGGAAATAGCCAGAAAGAAACAATTCAAGTATTCTGGAAATACAGTCAAGGCAACACAAGATTTAGCAGCTTCTATATTAAGGGATCTAAGAACTTGGAATAGCATAATCTGGAGTTTAAAAAGGAGCTAGGATTACAACCAAGAATCACCTACCCAGCAAAACTGAGTAAAATCCTTCAGAGGAAAAAAATGGATATTCAATGAAATAGAGGACTCTCAAGCATTCTTGATAAAAAATAAAGCTGAGTATAAAATTTGACTTTCAAACACAAAAATCAAGAGAAGCATAACAAGGTAAACAGGAAAGAGAAATCATAAGGGACTGATTAAAGTTGAATTCTTACGTTAGTACACGGAAAAGTGATATTTGTAACTCATGAGACCTTTCTCAGTATTTGGGTATTTGGAGGGAATACACATGCGTATATACACACATACACATTCACACACACATACACATATACATATATAGAAACAGATATATATATATATATACACATACATATATACAGACAGACATAGATATCTATATCTATATATATATATATATGTGTGTGTGTGTGTGTATACATACATATAGACAGAGGGTACAGAGTGAGTTGAATAGGAAGGGATGATATTTAAAAATAAAATTAAGGGGTGAGAGAGGAATATACTGGAAGAGGGAGGAAGGGAGAGGTAGAATGGCATAAATTATCTCACATAAAAGAGGCAAGCAAAAGTTTTTGCAGTGGAGGGGAAGAAGGGACAGGTGAGAGGGAACGAGTGAAGCTTACTCTCACTGAATTTGGCTGAACGAGGAAATTATATATATATATATACATATATATATATATACATATATATATATTCAATTGGATATGGAAATTATCTTATCCTACAAGAAAGTAGAGGGGAAGGGGATAAGAGAGGGTGGGATGATAGGAGAGAGGAAAGATTGGGGGAAGGGTAATCAGAAGAAAACACTTTTGAGGAGGAACAGGATCAAAGGAATAGAATAAATGGGACAGGGCATAGGATGGAGGGAAATATAGTTAGTCTTTTACAACATGACTATTACAGAAGTGTTTTGCATGACTACACATGTGTAACCTACATCAAATTACCTGCCTTTTCAATGAGGGTGGGTGGGTAGGAGAAGAAGAGAGAATTTGGAACTCAAAGTTTTGAAAATGAATGTTAAAAATTATTTTTACATGTGACCAAGAAATAAGATATACAGACAGTAGAGTATAGAAATCTATCTTGCCCTATAGGAAAATCGAAGGCAAAGGGAAAAGAGAAGTGGGTGGGGGCAGGAGGAAGGAGAAGGGACAGAAGGCAGGGCAGATTGGGGGAAGGGGTAATCAGAATGCAAGTAGTCTTGGGGTGGGGGAGGGGAGAGATGGGGAGAGAATTTGGAACTCAAAATCTTGTGGAAGTGAATGTCAAAAAAATTAATTAATCATTCATTAATTTAATTAATAAAGCTTTTTAAAATACCATTGAAATTAAGGGCCCCAGATTTCCTGCATTGGTTATCACCTTTACTTTATAAGCATTGCCATACACTGGCATCATCCTGCACATACCCAATATCACCTTTGTTGAATAGACTCCTCTGGCATCCTAGCAATGATCTGGTTGCACTTTTGAGTCAGGGGTCACCAGGTTATCCTGATAAGTCCTTGATTACTGGCATTCTTGTGCAGGGATATTCACCCACCCCAACCTGCTTCCATTCATTTTCTGATGTCTATCAAGCCTTGCCTGGGTTTTGATTCCAAGAATTTTTTTCTTGTCAGCAGCTTTATTTTCTTTGTACAGGAATGTAAAATTCCTGATGTTGAATTTTCTTTCACCAATATGATCCTCAACTCACTTCTGACTTAATATATAAATCTTAGGACATTTCCCAAGGCACATTAAAGTTGTGACTTGCCCAGAGTTACATAAATAGTAAATGCTACAGATGGAACTTGAGCTCAGGAATTTCTGAAACTCAGCCTGGCACTCATCAGATCATTGATTTAAGGCTGGAAGGGACCTTAAAAGTCACCAAGCCTAGGGCAGCTAGGTGGCATGGTAAATAGAGCACCAGCCCTGGAGTCAGGAAGACCTGAGTTCAAATCCAGCCTCAGAAACTTAACACTTACTAGCCATGTGACCTTGGGCAAGTCACTTAACCCCAATTGCCCTACAAAAAGCAAAAAATAAAAGTCACCAAGCCTAATACTTTCATTTTATAGATTAGGAAACTCAGAATTTAGGGATGATATAGTTCCTAAGTGTCTCAGATAGGATTCAAACCCAGATCTTCCTGACTCTTAAGTCCAGTGCTCTATTTACTATGCAGGTTGCCTTTTTTGAGGCTAGGGGTAGGGTAGGGGTAGGATAATAATGTCTGGACAGTTCTAAAAATGAGCCACACCAACTAAAGTTAAGTGAAAAAAATATAGGTCTTGCTCTTGGCAGAGCTATTGCTCTCCACCTATCATCTCCTTCCTGTCATTTGCCAGTTGTTGTTATTAACACTATTGGTGACTGTAACAAAGAATTGTAGATGTTCAGAATCAAGGAAGATCAGTAGGGTCTGAATGGCTGGAATGTTTTCTAAGGAGGCTTCATAGAACTAGTCCTTGATTGATGGGTAGAATGTGAAGGCCAGAAACAGTAACTTCTCTATTAGAAGCAACCTTAGGGTCTGAGACATAATAACTAATTCATGTTTGGTAGGTGGGGAGAATGGAGATGGGGAAGGAATTGCAATTCTTCCCATTAAGGGAGACATTTTGGCTTAGAAGCACAATCTTATATACAGAATATAACTTTAGACTGATTCCCCTCATAGCCCTGGCACAAATCAGATCCTGCTATAAGTTGGTCTCCCAGGCACAGGATACTCAGCAGACACTGGTTTTGAGTTCCATGTTACCATGTTTTTGTTATTCTTGCAGTATCTTTGTCAGAAGTACCCACCCAACTATGGAATTTGCTCTAGGGAATATAATCCAGTTTGTGGTAAAGATGATGTGACCTATATAAATCTCTGCTTTTTTTGCTGGACATTTTGGTAAGTGCAAAAAAATTCAAGATGGTTCTCCTTCTGTCCTGCCAAGTGATTAGCAGGAACCTAGAATCACCCAGAGGCATTTGCTGCCCCATCGCAAAATTCATTTGGAAACCTTAAAATACTATTGTAATGGCAGTTACCATTATAATTAAGCTTCCTCTGAAATAACTAGAGGGTCTAGACTCTTTCTGTGCACAGAACTCTTCGCTACTGAATCCAGTCTAGTATTTGGGGTTGTCTTATTAACTGCCTAGGGTGGTCTTGCCAATTATAACTGCAGCTCCCTCTATAGCTCTTTATGGTTTGCCAGGTGTCTCTTGGAAAGCTGTTCCCTTAACAGCCCTACAAGGTATATGGTGTAAGTATATTCTCCTAGTTAGCCAATTCAGCTGTACACTCTTGATCTTCATGCCTCAACTAATTCCCCAAACACAGGCATGGATAGATCACGAGAGAGATGTATCGCAAAGAATGTTCCCTCAGGATCTGCCAGCATATCTGATTCCATGGTCTATGCAAGCTTATGTCACCTCTTCAATTTACCCATTAGTCTGTGAAGTGATTTTCTTAAATACAAGTCTAAGTCATGACGCTACTCAATAAAATCTAGTGGTTCCCAATTACTTCTTAGGATCATGTATAAAATTCTATGTTTGACATTTAAAAGTGGTATTCAAATCCCAGCTCTGCCACCCTAGACAAATTACTTAATTTCTTCTGGATATAGTATATGGAGCAGATAATTTCTCAGTCCATCTAAGCTCAAAATTTTCTACTTCCATCACTGTCTTCTTTTTTCTCTTGGCAAGGAAATTGAGGTTAAGTGACTTGCCCAGGCTTACCCAGATAGTAAGTGTTAATTGTCTGAGAACAGTTTTGAACTCAGGTCCTCCTGACTCCAGGACCAGTACACTATCCACTGTACCACCTAATTGTACACCTATGACTGTTTATGTAGAAAAGATACCCCCACTTAATTCCCAGGCAATGTCATAGCATTTATTCATAAAACACAAAGAACCACAATTCTCCCTCTTGAACTCACATGTATATTCCAAACTATTATCTCCTCAAGAACATTTCAAATGTAGAGACTCAGCCTTCCTGATCCTTCAATAGGGGTGTACTTAGTGGGGCCATAATTGAAGTATCCTTCAGGTAAAAGGCCAGGAATCAAATGGTTCACAGTTGCCTCCAAAGACACTGCTGGCTGCCTTAATTGTAGGTCCTGGTATTCAATGGAAATTGGGCAAACCAAGATAATATGACCCTCACACTAATTGGTTATGCTCAATCTTCCTGTAATTTACAAACATTTCTAGGCTCCCTGGGAACATATAGGGACATGATGACCATATTTGACCAAGTGAAGTTTCTTCTTACAATGGCTTTAATGTCCAAAATCATTGTTCAATCTTCCTATATGGATAAGGCTGTCTGAGAAGTTTCCCCTTGGCTCCCATAGGACAGTGCTGAAGTTTTGCATCTACATGGAATTTTTTTTTCTTTCTTCAGGAATACATATCAAGGTCGAGTGCGTCTTAAGAAATTTGGTCACTGCTCTGAAAGGGATTAAGAGACATAGTTTTGAAATGACTCTTTGGACCATTCCATTCCATGAACTGACTGCAGACAAATACCTCTTTCTCAACTGGTCTTGCCTGTTCATCAGTCATTGTATGCTGAGCAAATTACTTTGTTTTATTCAGAAGAAATCTTCTTCCAAATGTCCCTCTTTTTGAAAGCATAAGACATCAAGTCTATGTTCACTCCATCTCCTACCCAGATATACTCAATTAAACTGCTATTTCTGCACTAACACATGACTTGGTAGGAGGTCAAATTGGCACATGAAGATAAACTTGTACAAAAATGATAATAGAACATGTGTGATTTTCCAGAGATTTGGGGGAGAATAGCAGTACTAGAAAGAAAGAAGTTATCATATGAGCCAAAATGGTTAGGATCTAATTTGGGTTCTACAATTAAATCACAGTATGAACTAAGCTAAGTCATTTCCTCTCTTCACGCCTCAATTTCCTCTTCAGTAAAATACTGGTGTTCCAGTTATGAAATTCTATGTTACATGTTCTCAAGCATTTTTCTTCTCTAAAAGTCTTTGGTTTAGTGTCATGAAACCTCCCAGCAGCAAAATATGGTTTCATCATCTTGTTAATAAAATATCCATCCTGAAAGATTAGATTCTCATTCATACAGATGTCTCTAATGAAAGTGGATTTTAGGACCTGAAGTATTCACATAATCTCCTCAGTTCTCCAGTTTTTATATGTGTAGATATTATCTTATTTCCTATCACATTATACCTCAGGATCCCATTGTATAATCCTCTGCTAAATCCTGAGTAGATTGTATGTACTAGTTTGGTATAGAAAAAAGAGCCAAGATCTTAGACACAATAGAGCTGGGATGAAGACTTGGCTCTTTCACTCCCTCATTGTGTAACTCTAGTTACTCTAGTTAGTAACTCACCCCTCTAAGTCTATTTCATTATCTGTAAGATATTAAACTATGTAATCTCTTAGAACTCTTCTAGCTCTGGTGTTCTTTGATAATGATTGATGATTAGAAAGGAGTTCAAGAGATACCCACATTCTCTTTCTCTATGATGGGAATGTTAGATGTAGAAAAGACCTCCTCTAGTCCAATCCATACCTAGACAGGAATTCCTTCTCCAATATCCATGGCCAGGTCATTCTAGCCTTCGTTTTGAAGACCTACAGAAATGAGACACGGGAAGAATACTGCCTCTAAGGTAGCCCATTCACTTTGGGGCATGTTGAATTGTTAGTAAGTTTTTTTTCTTTACATCAGTGATTGCTCCTAATTCTGACCATTGGGCATCAGCAGAGAAAAGACATTTCCCTCATTAGCATCATAGCCTCTCATGTACTTGAACACAATAATCTTTTTTTCTCTTAGCTCTGCTCTTTTCCAAGATAAACATAGCGGAATGCACTATGCATGTATAAAGTTGGTTTATCATTACATAGGCTTATCAGGGCAAAAGGTATGCTAATAACTTCACAGTAATCAATGCATGCAATCAAATTGTACTGGCTATTAACAACACAGCAACAACCTTTCTAGAAACAGTTCTTAATTCCTAAAAGTCTAGGCAGCAAGAGTGGGGAAACTTAGGCCTCAAGGCAACATGTATTTCTCTAGGTCCTCAAGTGTAGTCCTTTTACTGAATCCAAACTTCACAGAACAAAATCATTTAATAAAAGGCTTTGTTCTGTACAACTTGGACTCAGTCAAAACAAGGACCTAGAAGGCCAGATTTGGCCTTGAGGCTACAGGTTCCCCTGGCAGGGTAAGTGTCTCATATAAACACTCACCATAACATTCCCTGTCTGCCCAGTTGTATTCCCTTCTTAGCTCTGATAGGCCTTCATCAGTTAGCACTATGCTCACATGAATATAGAATGCTTGAATATTAAAGTGAAGGAAACGGTGTCTGTCCTTGTCATTACCCTGGATCAGGCCAGTAGCTAAGATTGATGGTGGGTTTTGGGGGTTCTTGTCAAGGCATTTACAAATTCTATAGAAGTTCTGATTGGTGATAGATTGCCTAAGCTTATGACAAAAAGAAACTATCAATTAAAATTAACATCAATAGCAAGTATTGAGGAGTTATTTACTGAATCTAGGGAGCACGCACCCACATCATTAGTAGCTGTTACCAAACTAGTAGCATATTTACACATACACATTTAGTTACTATTTACAAAATCTGGAGGGCACATGGATGTCATCCTAAAAGCACTGGCATTCAGTCAGCACTTAATCAATAGGGCTTATACACAGGGCTGAGATAAATAGAGGATTAGGGATAGCCACTCAGCTGAACTCTCTCAATAATTCCCTCCAACAAACTTTAAAATAATGCCTCCAATCAAAATTTGGAGCAGCAGAGCCAACATAAATTTGAAGTGAGACATTTTTCTGACCTAAGAAAACTTAAGAGGAGAAGTCTGTGGCAACAGGGTGGAACCCAGTCATGAGCCCACATATGTAGCAGCTGTATGTAACAACGGCAGAAGCTTTGGGATCTCTCAACCCAAGAAGGCAAGGGGGTAAGACAACCAGTCAGAAAGAGATTTCAGGGGACCCTTTGTTGGCAATGGGTACAGCTGGTGCTGATTGACAGCTCTATTACCTAATGTAGATAACTTTGTGCAAAAGTGTCATTTGCAAACCTTAAAATTCTACCAAAAGGCTAGCTGCTGTTATTATTAACATTACTTTTATTATAAGTAAGAGCTATTTTGTATGATAGGGCAACTAGGTGGCACCAAGGATAGAGTGCTGGGCCTGAAGTCAGGAAGATGATGAGCTAAAATCTGGTGTCAGACACGATCTATGTGACCCCAGGCAAGTCTGTTTGCCTCAGTTTCTTCATCTCTAAAATAACTTGGAGAAGGAAATGGCAAACCACTCCAGTATCTGAAAAGCAAACCCCAGATGGGGTCACAAAGAGTCAGACATGACAAACAACTAAACAACAGCAACAAAAGACTTCTGGGTAGCAGTTCTAAATCATGTTTCTAGGCTGGGGAGGAGCATTGCTGGTGGGCCCCGAGGGAGCAGGGGCCCTGGTCACACTACCAAAGCAAGGAGGAATGCTAGTATCTGCAGCTACAGGAACCGGAACTCTTTCTGAAAACCACAGTACATACATATGCAGGCGTGCAGGCATACACACACACATAGAATCTGAAGCATGGGACAGTGCCTTCTCGCTCCCAGGTAAACAGACCCTGACTGATGTAAAGCTCAAAGTAAAAAATAGGCTAGAAAAAAATGAACAAGTAATAACAAAAAAATTGACCATGAAAAGCTACTATGGTGACAGGGAAGACCAAGACATAAACTCAGAAGAAAATAACAATGTGAAAATAGCTAAAAAACAAAGCCTCAAAGAAAATGTTAATTGAACCTAAATACAACAAGAATTCCTCAAGTAGTTAAAGAAAGTGATAAGGGTGGTAGAAGAAAAAGTAAGAAATGAGACTAATGTAAGAAAATATGAAAAAAAAAGAATTAATAGCATGGTAAGAGAGGCACAAAATATTACTGAAGAAAATAATACCTTAAAAGACAGAATTGGTCAAATGGAAAAAAGAGGTCCAAAATCTCACAGAAAAAAAATCCTTAAAAATGAGAATTGGACAAGTAGAAGTTAATGACTTCATGACACATCAAAAATAATAAAACAAAATCAAAGCAACGAGATATTAAATATCACATTAGAAAAACAACTAATCTGGAAAACAGATCAAGGAAATATAATTTAGGAATTATGGAAGTAATATGGTGAAATAAAGGCAGAAACTCACCTGAAATCTCCCAAATTCCTCTCCAAAAGAATTTAAAAATATTACTTCAAAATGAATTCTAGAGTGGCAGAATCATAAAAGGTAGGAGTGAAACAATATGTTAGAACAAGACAACTTAGAAGTCTGGCAAGAAAGGTCTGCCTCATTGGGATGTGAGTGGAGTACATTGTAGCATAAGCAAAGCCTCAGAAAATTAACAACAGGCTTTGGTGATGGTGGAATCAGGAGTTCTCAGCTTACGGATGATAAGGGAGTCAGACAACTCATCCAAAACTATTACAGGGAATTCTTGGCTGGTACTGGGTGCAGGACCCTGTTGCACTGCCCATATGCAGTTCCAGGTCACAGCCCCAGGGCAAAGAGGAGCACTACCTACTGTGGGAATACCTACAGTTACAGGGGAGTGGGGGCCCTGGTCACAGTTCCAGGTCAGAAAAGAGTGTGGTCACTCACAAACAAGAACACAGGCCAGGAGAGCAGAGACCACACCTTTCCTTAGATCATACTTGGAAGAAAAAAAAACTTACAGACCCCCAGAACTATTTCTGAAAACAACAGCAAGAAAGGTATAAAAATACCTGGGAGTACACCCGCCAAAACAAATCCAAGAACCATACAAACAAAACTATAAAAAACTTTTTTACAAAGAAAATAAAATTTAAATAATTACAAAAGTATTAATTGTTCATAGTTAGGCAGGACCAATATAATAAAAATGAATTTTTATCTAAACTTTATATATTTAACATCATCCCAATTAAATTACCAAAAATTATTTTCCTGAATTAGAAAAAATAATAACAAAATTCATTTGGAACAACAGAAAGTCAAGAATATCAAAGTAACTAATGAAAAATTATAAAGGAAGGAAGTTTAGCAACTATATTATAAAGCAGTAATTATCAAAACTATTTGGTACTGTCTAAGAAATAGAAAGGTAGTTCAATGGAACAGAGTGGACAAACAATTGACAACAGGAAATAAATATAATAACCTTGTATTTGGCAAGTGTAAAGACAAGATTTTGCGATAAGAATTCTTTATTTGGACAAAATTATTGGGAAAACTGGAAAGCAGTATGGCAGAAACCTGGCATAGACCAATATCTTACACTATTTACCAAGAAAAGGTCAAAATGAATTTAACAATCTAAGTGAAATACATGAATATTTACTAAAATATAAATTACTTAGATTAAGAGAAGAGGAAATGAAATTTATAGATGACCTTATCTTAGAAAAAGAAATTAAACAAACAAAAAAATGAGCTCCCTAAGGAAAAATCCCCAGAATCAAATAGATTTCATGAATGAATTTAACCAAAAATCATGTGATTATCTCAATAGATACAGAATTTTTTTTACAAAATGTTACACTCATTTCTATTAAAAACACTAGAAAGCCTAAGAACATATGCAGCTTTCCTTAAAATGATAAGCATTACCTATAACAGGGATTATCTAAAAGTCTTCCCAATATGCCCCTTATCATCATTATTATTCATTATTGTACCAGAAATGTGAGTCATGACAATAAGAGAAAAGAAAAAAAAGGAATTAGAATAGACAGTGAGGAAACAAAAACTATGACTCTTTGTAGAAGATATAATAGTATACTTAGAGAATCAACTCAAAAAACAGTTGAAATAATCAACTTTAACAAAGTTGCAGCATATAAAATAAACCCACATAAATCATCAGCATTTCTGTATATTACCAACAAAGTCCAGCAGTGAGATATAAAAAAAGAAATCCATTAGAAATAATTGTAGGGGTGGCTAGGTGGCTCAGTGAATAGAGCACTGGCCCTGGAGTCAGGAGGTCCTGAGTTCAAATCCGACCTCAGACACTTAACACTTACTTACCTTAGGCAGATCACTTAACCCCAATTGTTTAGCCTTCCCCCCTCCAAAAAGGAAAGAAAGGAAGAAAGAAAGAAAGAAAGAAAGAAAGAAAGAAAGAAAGAAAGAAAG
>NW_027186372.1:1694732-1697290 GCF_028583685.1 Petaurus breviceps papuanus
GAAAGAAAGAAAGAAAGAAAGAAAGAAAGAAAGAAAGAAAGAAAGAAGGAAAGAAGGAAAGAAAGAAAGGAGAAAGGAAATAATTGTAGACAAAATAAAACACTTGCAAGTGTACCTGCCAAGACAAACCCAGGAACTATCTGAACACAATTTTAAAATACCTCACACAAAGTCATATCTAAACAATTGGAAAAATAGTAATTGCTCATGGGAAGGCCAAGTCAATATAATAAAAATGACAATTCTACCCAAATTTATGAAATTAATTCGGGTAGAATTATTCAAGTCCACATGAATCAAATTACCAAAAAAAATTTATAGAGATAGAAAAATTTATTACAAAATTCATCTGGAAGACCAAAAAGTCAAGAATATCAAGGGAATAAATGAAAAAAATGTGAAGATGGCCTTTCTCAAATTTTTTTATAAACTAGCACTCATAAAAAAACAGTCTAGTACTGGCTAAGAAAAAGTGGTAAATCGCTGGAATAGATTAGGTACACAATACACAGTAATAAGTGACCACAGTAATCTAGACTTTGATAAACCCAAAGACCTAAGCATCTGCAATAAGAACTCACTGTTTGACAAAAACTGTTGGGAAACAGTATGACAGAAACTAGAGAGAGACCAACATCTCACACCAGGTACCAAAAAAAGTCAAAATGGGCACATGATTTAGACATAAAAAGTGGCACCAAAGGTCAAAGGATATAAACAGGCAGGTTTCAGAAGAAATCAAAACTATCTATAATCATGTGAAAAAATGCTCTTAATTCCTATTGATTAGAGAAATGAAAATTAAAACTATTCTAAGGTATCACCTTAGACCTCTAAGAAATGATAAAAACGAGAGGGAATGAGGGGAAAACAAATATACTAATGGACCTCTTGGTGGTCCCAAGAGGGCAGTTGCTTTCTTGGGTTCTGAATTCTTAACATTCTCTCAATGTTCCTCCCTCACTGTGGGCTTCCCATTAGCAATCAACCAGTAAGTTGATTCAATTTAACTTCCATCACCTCAAGTTAATCAAGGCTTAGTTATAGACCCAGTTATATTTATATAAAATATGAAAGTAAATTTACTTTGTCTTATCCACTCTGTTTTCTTCTTGTCTCAAAAAGAAAGAGATTATATCTCTATAAGGGATCAGGACATCAAGCTTTATCATTAGTATAACACTTCATTAACACCTTGAGATTATATTTTGACTCTTCAGTGTCAACATCAACTGAGGTGTGTATGTGTATATGTATATGTGAGTGTGGTGTGGACAGAGGAAAATAGAGTAGAAACAACCCTCTAACACTTGTGTGGGATACAAGTACAAGTGCTAAGGCCCTTCACCATCTTGTCAAAATCCCTACTGAATTTTTACCCGAATCATCCACCTAGTTCTGAGTTCAGATGACTGAAATTTTATTGAAATATGGTGTCCAAAAGTAAACAAAACATCTCAAGTATTCCCATGTGTTCCCATCCCCTATTTGTGTTATAATAACACAGGGGGGAAATATCTCCTTGTATAAATAAGAGAATTCTTTCTTCTCATTTGTTTTGCTATGGCATTTAACTTAATGTCTTTTATTTTTATTAATGTCTCCTATGTTTGATTGAGCAAAAGGCAATACATTAATAAGGGCTTATGAACTGTCCTTTAAACTTTATATATCTTTCTATGGATTTGAGGAAAGTGCTGTATTAGCAACATGAAGGGTAAACTTCAATTAAAAGGATTTCACACTCATCATGTACTGTCTATAACATATGAAGAGTTTGCTTGAAGGCAAAACCCAAGCAACAAAAATACACATTCTATTGCTCTCTCTGGGATCTCCTGATATTTAGAAAATAGATCTTCAAGGCTGCCATGGAACCATGACACTCAAATGGTCCCGTTTTAAGTCTAAAATGAAGGAGCCAGGTAAAAAATAATATTGATTTTGAAGTCAAAACTTGTATTCAATTCTTACCTTTAATACTTATTGTTTAAATGACCTTCAGCAAATCCCTAACCCTCCCTGGGTCATTTCCTCATCTACAAAAGGAGGGCTTTGGACTAGGCGGTCTCCAAGGCTCCTTCTGGCTCTACCAATAACCTGAATTTCAACTCTGCTTCTGACACTTACTGCATGTACATTCTTCAGCAAGTCCTTTATCCTCACTGGCCTCAGGTTCCTCATCTCTAAAATAAGGAGGTTGGATCCAATGCTTTTTAAGGGCTTTCCAGTTCCAGATCTATGATCTTATGGTCCTGTAACTTGATTTCTCCAGTTACCACCATGGCCATAGATTTGTTCTTGGCCTTCAGAGAGTTGCTAAGCTTGAGATAATTGAGACATTATTGACATTTTGAAAAAGTTTGGTTAAAGGAGACAAATAGTAATATAAAAATTACATTATTTATTCATTATTCCCTTAAGGCTAGCAGTACTTATACAAGGAATGCAGGACTAAAGTCCTGAATGATGAACAGAGGAATTATAAGACTTTTTTTTTTACATTTTTAGAGGCATCCCAATTCAGGATTACCATGTCACAAAACTTTTTGACTTCT
>NW_027186372.1:1697300-1698831 GCF_028583685.1 Petaurus breviceps papuanus
GACTCTTTTTCACATATAGATGGTAACAAATAGAAGTCAAAAAGTTTTGTGACATGGTAATCCTGAATTGGGATGCCTCTAAAAATGTAAAAAAAAAAGTCTTATAATTCCTCTGTTCATCATTCAGGACTTTAGTCCTGCATTCCTTGTATAAGTACTGCTAGCCTTAAGGGAATAATGAATAAATAATGTAATTTTTATATTACTATTTGTCTCCTTTAACCAAACTTTTTCAAAAGGTCAACAATGTTCAGTCATTTACAATCATGTCCAACTCTTGATGACCCTGTTTTGCAATTTTCTTTAGCAAAGATAGTGGAGTGGTTTGCCATTTCCTTCTCAACTCATTTGACAGATGAGGAAACTGAGGCAAACAGGGTTAAGTGATTTGCCCAGGATCACACACCTAGTAAGTGTCTGAGGCCAGATTTGAACCTAGGTGTTCCTGACTCCAAGCCCTGCACTTTATCTGCTATGTCTCCTAGCTGCCCCTATAGATATTATAAATACACACACACACACATACATAGTTGTGTGTGTGTGTGGTGAAAGTAAATGACAAAATTTGGAAGCAAATTGGACATGGGGCATAATTTCAAATAAGATATTGAGGATAACAATAAAATAGTGATCCTAGATGATTAACAAGATAATTGTATCCTTGAAAGATGTAAGGAATTTATGAAGACAAGAGGATTTGTGAAATAAGGTGAGTCCTGTTCTGAAGATGAGTTTGAGATGCCTATAGGAAATCCAGTTAGAAATTTTACATAGGCATTTAGTGATGTGGGACTAGAGTTCAGGGGAGATCCTAGGGCTGGATATATAGATGTGGGAGATATTTGTTTAAAGATCTGGAAGTTAAAGAAGTCGATAAGAGAATATACAGAGAGACAAGAAAATTGGGCCCAGAACAGAATGTTAGGAACTAACAGTTAAGGGAGTGATATGTCTGAAAGATGACTCACAGTGAAGTTTCCTCATTTCTTTTAACTCCCTGTTACATTCCTATCTCTTCTCCATACTTTGTAAACCAGTTCGGTCTCATGAGTAACTCGTGATTTCCTGGAAATGAGGTAATTTGCAAGAAAACCATACTAGTCTACTTCTGATTGGGCACTTCCAAATTTGGTGAAAGGAAATACATAATGAAAGATTGGAACTGTATTGCACCAATTAGAAAGATTGTGAGCTTGCCTCACTAAGCAATGGTGAGGTAGGACAGGTGTTAGGGGTGGAGTTAGGATCAGGACAAGAGAAGCCCTCAAGCTTGCACAGGTTACACTCCCTGACAGACATCATTTGAGCGACAGGGGCAGTACCCTTTCTCATGAGAAAGAAGAAAGATCTTTTCTGATCTCAGAGTCAGACTCCAAACTCTTTCATCTCACACATATATATCATAAACCAAGAAAGAGAGAGAGAGAAAGAAAGAAAGAGAGAGAGAGAGAAAGAAAGAAAGAGAGAGAGAGAGAGAGAGAGAGAGAAAGAAAGAAAGAAAGAAAGAAAGAAAGAAAGAAAGAAAGAAAGA
>NW_027186372.1:1698841-1742981 GCF_028583685.1 Petaurus breviceps papuanus
AAGAAAGAAGAAAGTCAGAGAAGAAAAGAAACAAGAAAAAGTAGTATTTTGAAAATGTAGAGAGGAGAGAGAATCCAGGAGGAAAGGGTGGTCACCAATGCTAAATCTTGCAAAGGTCTCAAAGGTAATGAAGATTGATAAAAGGCAATCAGAATTGGCAATTAAGAAGTCATTGATAACTTTGGTGAAAGCATTTTCAGCTTAGTAATGACATCAAAAGACCAATAGCAAAGAGTCGGATTAGAAGAGGGTAAGTAGGGGCGGCCAGGTAGCACAGCGAGTAAGAGTACTGGCTCCAGTGTCGGGATGACCTGGAGATCAAATCCGGGGTCAGATACTTAGTGCCACACCCAGAAATAACTGGTCGTGTAACCTAAGCAAGTTACTTAACCCTGATTGCTTTAATAAATAAATGAATGAATGAATAAAGAAAGAAAGAAGAGGGGAAGTAGAGTCAAAGAATATGAGAGAGGTAGCTTTTTCAAGGAATTGGTTTATGAAAGGGCAAAGAGCTTTACAATAACTTGAAAGAATGGAAAGATCAAATGAAAAGGTTTTTTTTCTCTTTTTTCCCCAGTGTGGGAGAGCCCTGAGCTTATTTCAAGGCTGCAGGGAATGAACTAATAGATAAGAAGTGACTGAAAATTTGAAAGTTGAAGGAGAAGTGATTGCTTGGGCAATATTCCAAAAGATGGAGATGGAGATGCCATCAAGTGTATGTGTAGACGAGTTGGCATTGGCAAGAAGGATAGCCTCTTCATTAGACTGTTGACTAAAGGAGAAGAAATTTGGGTGGAGCTGTCAAAGGGTTTTGAAATACAGATCAGATAAATTTTATTTAAATTTTAAATCTTTAATTTTTTTAATTTAATTTTTTTAAATGTAAATTAGAAAATTTTTAATATTTAAAATTTTAAAGCTGACTCCAGTATGCCCCTGTCTGTATCTCACATCAGGAAACCATGGATGCCTTAAGTATTTTTATTAACAATGTTGTTGTTATCAGGGAGATGTGGTATACTTGAAGATATCTTCATCTCCAAGCAGAACATCTGACACATAGCAGGGACCTAAAACATACTTGTTGGTTATTTGGTTGACCTATAAGAGTTGACCAAAGTTGCATAGAAATTGGATAGCAGAGCCTGGGTTCAAAGTTCACCCATTAAGAACAAAAGTCAAAAGAGCAGCTATGTGGTAGTATAGCTCAAGCAAAAGGTTTGGAGTCAGGAAGACCTAAGTTCAAATCTGGAGAAGGAAAGAAGTGAGTGAATGGCTAAACTGTGGTGGCGGAGCTATGGGGGAAGAAAAGGAGAGGGATGTGAGTGATGTTGAGGAAACAGAATCAACAAGATTAATGATCAAATATGAGGGAAAGCTACAAAATTAATTTTTATTACAATTTTTAACTTAAAATTTTTATTTAAAATTTAATTTTTAAGATTTTAATCTAAGTTTCTAAATTTCAACTTTTGTACTTTTAATGTATGTTTTTTATTTCAATTTGTTAATTTTAATTTTCATTTTTTTTTTTAGGTTCTGGGCTTTTATTTATTTCGTGTTTGCTTTTATTTATTTATTTATTCATTCATTCATTCATTTAATTATTTATTTATGTAGTGAGGTACATTCAAGTGTGATAGGAATGAAGTCTGAAAAAAGCTCCAGGAAAATCTGAGACAGGAAATAGTACTTTGAGCTCACAAGACGAAGGAAGGCTTCACAGCAAATATGTTTTGGAGGCAATATACCTGGGACCTCTAGATGGCATCGGTGTACCAAGAATATACAGGAACAGTCTATTATATACTATATAGACATAAATTAATATACATATTGTATATAATTTCATATAGTATATAATATAATAATACAACTATAAAAACCATATATGTGTATACACACATATGCATACATGCATACATACACACACATGTCAATCAGGGTTTGTGACTTGCCCAAAGTCACACAGCTAGTGAGTGACTGATGCTGAATTTCAAGCCTCTTGACTCCAGGGCCAGGGCTCTATCCACTGCACTATCTAGCTGCCCCTAGGGACTATATTTTATATTTCCCCTATCTCTAAGCAACATAGTACTAAACAGTTGATTAATAGGCCCATATTTAGTTGTCAGTGTTTGGCTGACTGTCCAGCTTGTAAGCAATGATATTTCACTGAGCTAAAACAGACCTGCACCCTCTCTTTTTACAGATGAGGAAACTGAGGCCCAGGAAGATTAAGTGACTTGACCAAAGTCACACAAATAGTAAATGTCAAAGGCAGGGCTTGAACCCACCACCTGACTCCACTGCCAATACTTTGTCCACTAGACATCAAAATAATTCAACACTTTTTTAAGTGTTTGCTGTATGCAGAGTCCTCTACTAATCAATGAAGACATATGAATTGTAGCTAAGTCCTAGTCCCTATACTTATGAAATTTGAAGTCTAGTAAGGGGTATGGTATATGCACAGATGATAGACACCTGAGAGAGGCAGGTGCATAATGGAGAGGGTGCTGAACTTTAAGTTAGGAATACCTGGCTTCAAATCCTACCTCTGACATTTACTATTTATATCACCAAGGGCAAATGTTGAATGTCTATTATCTTTAGGCAACTGGTCAATGCTATAAGGCATAAAGTGTCATAATTAACCTGTGTGGTAGAGGGAACTTCTACTGCAGGAGTTCTAGCACCTTCTAAATGTGGGGGCAGCTAGGTGTTCTGGATGGAGCTTTATTTGGCCTTTCTACATTCCCTCAACATACTTCCAGTCAATCAAGAAGCCTACTGATTATTAATACATTCCAGGTGCTATACTTACATGCCTATTGATTCCCTGGCTACCTAGATGTACCTAGAACATGCCTCTTCTTTCCCCAAAATAGAGAAAAAGAAAAGATCTCATAAAGCCTATTATTGCTTTTTTTGTGCCTCATCAGTCAGGAAAAAAGATTTGTTCTGTGAAGTTTGGATTCAGTCAAAGGGCTGCACTTAAGGACCTAGAAGGCCACATGTGGACTCAAGACTGCAGGTTCCCCACCCCTGATTAATTTAACCCAACATGCATTTTGCCCCAAAGTTTATAACTTTCTCCTCTCCATGGTAGGCAGTGTCTCCAAAGTGCTTTGCTCTAGGACCTAGCACCACCTAAATTGCAGCTAGATGCACTTTTTTTTGACAGCGAGGAGAAGAAGGAATCTATTTGAAGAGCTGGGATTCAGAAGAGATAGTAGATACATCTTCACTGGGGGAGAAGATGTTAGGGGAAGGCAATGTGATAAAAATGGAAGAGCCCTGGCTCTAGTCAGAGGACCTGGTCTCTAATCCTAACTCTGATGATTACCACCTATGTGACCTTGGACAAATAATTTACTTCCCTGAACCTCAGCTTTCTCATTTAAAGTGAAGGGGTTGGACTACTCCTGGGGTGGGGATTCTGCAGCCTTGAGGCCACACTTGGCCCTCTAGGTCCTAACGGGCTGCACTTCAGAACTTGAAAGGCCACATGTGACCTTGAGGCTACAGATTCCCCACCCCTGGGGTAGGTAGTCATTGAGGTCTATTCTTGCTCTGGATATTAAGTGCATACATGATCCAGTTATATACCAAATTCTTTATTCCAAGCCATGGGTTTAAATCACAAGCAAAACAATGAATATGAAGAATTCAGAGAAGTAGAGGAGGACTTATTAGAACTGATGCAATGTAAAATAAACAGAACTGGGGAAAACAAGATATAAAATTGCTACAATAATGCAAATGTGGAAAGAATAACAATAGCAAAACAAAGTGGAACACTGCATAATTGCCAAGTTTGGGCTGAAGAAAAGATGAGAAAATGCACCTTCTTTGCAGAGGTGAAGCCTATGGGTGTGGTGAGAGTCAGTTGATGTATTGATTAACTTTGGTGAACCTTTTCCCTCTTTTTTAGACATTGTCACAAGAGATGACGTATTGGGTAGGAAATGAGGAGGGATCTATTTGGAAATGAAAGTGATATAGGATAAAATAAGAATACAAATAGGTTCTGGACCTGTGATTTCATTAATTCAGAGAAACCACTGGTGATATGAAATCAAACAATAATGGTAATTTTTTTTTTACATTGTGTAGAAAGTTGTATAGAAAGTAGGCAGCAGAGCAAGGGTTCAAATCTTTCCCGTTAACAAAGAAAGCTAGAGGAGCAGCTATACAACAGAGTGAATTTAGCACCAAGCTTGAAGTCAGGAAGGCCCGAGTTCAAATTGGGAGAGAGAAAGAAGTGAATGAACGGTGAGTCTGAATGATGGTGGTGGTGCTATGAGTAGAGAGAAGGAGAGGGATGTGAGTGATGGCTATGAAATAGAATTAACAGCACTACTGATCAGATATGGGGGACATACAGAAAAATAATTTTTAAAAATTAAATTTCTAAAGTGTATATTTTTAAATTTAAATTTTAAGTTTCAATTTTCAAATTTTTATAGTCTTAATTTCTAAATTATAAGTTTCATATATTTTTGAATTTAGAATTTTAACTTTGGATTTTAAAGTTTAAATTTGTTAATTCGATATTTAATTTTAAATTGCATATATTCATGCATGATATACAGTCTTCTCCACACTCCCCTATCCTTTTTAAAGTTCTTCTGTTTGAATTTTCAAGACATTCTTCAATTGCATTCTTATCAGCCTTTGTAATACTTCATCTCTGAATACACATCTGTAATTCCTATATTTTAAACACTAGCAGTCTAAAGTCCAAATCCTTTTCTTACATCTCACCTTTTTAGTCAATTTTTCACCTTGAAAATGTTTTTTCTTCTTTCTTGTCTTTAATTGCTAACTATTAGAAAAATACAAACCTATGCTCCTATGGTCTTTAGTTTCTTGGACAAGACTTTCTAATCATTGACTATGCTCTTTAGGTTCCTTCTGGAAGTATTCTATTTGCCCTCCTGAATCCCTCAGAAATACTTCATTGTGCCTAGAGGGCGGAGAGATATTCTTCTGGTCACTTTACCTTCTTCAGGAAAGAGATCAGCCTATGTTTCTTAAGAATGGAGATAATACAATGACACAGTGTGGAAGAAATATAAGCAACATCTACTCAGTGCTAGTCACTGAACACCTACCCTACTTTCCACAATGGTGGAGATTGTTGGCTGTTTTTTTAAAAGAAAAACTACTTTTGGATCTTTACATTTCAACTTTAAATCACTAGTTCACATTGTTACAGTCAATTACCAACACTTATTAATCTGACAACCCCATTGAATTTGTTGTCCTTAGTCTCAATAGCAAGTTCATAGCTATACCCACCTTCAGTGCGGTATCCACTCCTATCCGTTTCAACATCTCGTCTCACCCACTCTCTCATTTTCCTCTCTGAGTATATCACTTATCACTCCTTTCTTATCTTGCCGAAATTTTTTCCTCCTTTTCTTTCAAATCTTCCTTTTCAGGTTCTATTCCTACTCTTCCTTAATCTTTTTAGATCCTCCTTAATTATTTTTATATCCTATCCCTCTTTATACCCAGAAGTAGAATTTGGACATGTACCCCAGGAAGCTAGGTGGTGTTAATGGATAACTGGACCTGGAGTCAGGTGGACCTGAATTAAATCCTGTCTTCAAATGCTTACTATGTGACCCTGGGCCTCACTTAGCCTGCCTTCAGTTTCCTCCTATAACATGAGGGTGATAATAGCAACTACTGCCCAAGGAAAATCAAAGTGAAATATATGTAAATTTATTTCTAAATCTTAAAGTGTTATATAATGACTAGCTATTATTATTCTAATTTTCCCCAATTTCCCTAAATATCATCTGCCCAAATCTAACTACTGACTTCACATTCTCCAAGTCACCTACATGATTTCCTTCTCCCCATTTGGCTCAAGTCCTTCTCAAGGAAGCTGAAAGAAGTATCCTATAGGAAGAAAAAACAGAAGCTTATTACTGACAATGATTTGAACATGAGAAGGACTATAAACCATACAAGCAAGGACTTGTGTCTTGGTATCCTCAGTGCCTGACACATATTGTAAGAGATACTTTAAAAATCCTTTTTAAGTGAGGGGGTGGGGAGGATGTACAGATGGTATAGATAACTTCCTGGGTGTTTTTTTTTCCCCTGGAAAGGAGAGATACAGATTGGTTATTTGGGGGGGTGTCAGAGTCAAATAAAGGGGAACTTTGTACATGAATTATTGAAAACATAGCTGGGAAGAACACGCGTAGATGTTCTCTTGTGGTAGGAGGGGAATAAAACAAATCTCACCTCAGTGATCTAGGAACACAGCGTCCTGGCACAGCAAGATCCCTGCTTTCTCTGTGAGCACTCTCAAACTTGGAGCTATGACTCATGGTTGCACCGTTGGGAACAGAGTCTTCCTTTTCAACCCCCCTTGCACCCTTCACTCCCACCCCAGGAACAATCAGTAATCATCAGGACAGGCAGACCTTTTCAAGATATGCTCCCAAGGATAACTGCATGAACCCTACTTTAAATTCAAGTTCAAGGAGTCCATCTGTTGGGACACCAGCTCCATCGAGGTCCCATGTGTGACATGGGCCTGGGAAAACATACATCCCCAATTTTTTGTCTTGGTTAGGAAATAAGTAAAGTCCACCTTGGTTCCAGATATCTCTGCCCAGATTTCTGAATCTAACTGATTACTAACTTTCTATCTTCTACCTTCTGTCCTAAGTGATCTTTCTCCTCTAACCCCGATTGATTGCTATTCACAGTCCAAACTGAATAATCCTCTATGGCCTGTCCAAATCGATGTCTCTTTCCTCTTAGCAGTTCTTACTCAGACTGTGCTATCTGCTCATTATGAAGTGAGTCACCCTGGAGGAATTAGGCAGGCATCTCATGCTTTACCAATATTATTTCAAATAAATGCAGTGTACAAAGAGATAATGCAAATGGAGTATAAAGTAGGAGTGGGAAATTCATCACATTATTTTCTCTGAAGTTCATAAAAGAGTTGAATATCTAAATATCTTTTGCCCCAAACCTATCTACTGAGTGGCGCATTCTTCAAGTCATCTACATGATTTCCTTCTTTCCATTTGCCTCAAGTCCTTCTCACCTCTCCCCAAGAAAGCTGGAAGAAAAGAGCATCCAATAGGAAGAAAAAACAGAAACCTATTAGTGAAAATGATTGAACATGAGAAAGAATGGAAATCATGCAAGCAAGCACTTGCATTTTGGTATCCATGGTGCCTAGCACAATGCCTGGAACATATTATAAGAGGTACTTTTAAAATGCTTGTTAAGGTGAGGGGGTGGTGAGGATGTAGATTTGGTGGTTTAGATGACTCTTCCTAGGTGTTTTTCCCTAGAAAGGAGAGATAAAAATTGGTTGAAAATGCACACACACACAATTACACACACACACATACACACACACAATTACACACACACACACAGACACACCCCACACAACACAGAGTTTGATTTAGAGACAAGCAAATTTTCTAAGCATGGTGACATATGCCTGTAATCTCTGCTACTAAAAAGGCTGAAGCAGCAATAAGCTTGAGGTTGAGAGCTGTGAACTGCAAAAGGGGAGGGAAAGGAAGGCAAGAAAATAACATACAGGATATGCTGCGGATAGAGGTAGGGGAAAGACAACAGTGGTAAGGAAGAAGATTTGTTAGAAATTTATTGAAGTATGGTGGGCAGAGTCAAAATGGTGGTGTAGAAACAGGACCTCCGTGGCTCTGTCTCCCACCAGATCCAATTCATGTAAAAGGGGACTCTGCACAAACTTTGGAGCTATAGAACCCACAAAATGACACAGAGAAGCTAACTTCCCACAAAGGAGAGCCCAGCAGGCCGGCAGGAATCGGCCAGCACAGCGCTCTGGGATCTGAACCCAGCCCAGGTCAAGCCAAAGATTTAAGCACAAGGGCAGGCCTGACAAACCACTGGCTAGAGGGACTCCAGATAACCAGCAGCTGTGGCAGTTTGCAGAATTATTAACACATAGATGCAAAGCACAAAGTGAGAGGCCAGTGAAGTGTGGACTGTGGGATCCCGTAGTTGGGAGTGCGTCGGCTTTTGACCCTGGGGAGCAAAGCCGCTGAGGGCTGCAGTGCAGCTGCCACCCCATGGCAGCTTCTGCTCCTGGCCTGCAGAGGGTAGGAGGACCAAGCAACCAGTCTGAGGGGTAATCACTCTTGCTTTAACCTGCTTGGATCTGGATTGAGATCTAGGCTGGAGGTCCTGGGGTGTGTGACCAGCTTGCCAGACCATGTGGAGGTTTCAGAGAGGGCACCCAACTAATACCTTCAGTAGCTGAGAAAACCCCAACGTTTGGGATGAAGCTCCCCTGTCTGATGGCAGAGTCCTACTGTGGCAAAAAGCCCAGGGGTCAAGTGACTGAGTGGTGACATGAGCAGGCAAAGGAAGCAAAATAAACAGAAGAATCCAACATTAGACTCCTATTTAGGGGACAAAAAGGATCAAAGCATGGAACAGGAGGAAGACAGTGAAGTCAGAACTCCTGCACCAAAAGCTTCCAAGAAAATTACTGGTTACAGGCCATAGAGGACCTTAAGAAGCACATAAGAGAAGTAGAGGAAAAACTGGGAAGAGAAATGAGAACAATGAAAGAAAATTAAGAAATGAGAGTCAACAGCCTGACTAAAGAAAATCACACCTTAAAAAACAGACTGACTCAAATCGCAAAAAGAGGCTCAAAAAGGCAATGAGGAGAAGAATGCCTTAAAAAGCCAAGTTTGCCAGATGGAAAAATAATCTCCAGAGCTCACTGAGGAGAATCATTCCTTCAGAATTAGATTAGAGCAAATGGAAGCTAGTGACCTTATGAGAAATCAAGATGCTGTTAAATAGATCCAAACAAATGAAAGAATAGAAGGTAATGTGAAATATCTCATGGGAAAAACCATTGACCTGGAAAATATATCCAGGAGAGATCATTTTAAAATTATTGGACTACCTGAGAGCCATGATTAAAGAAAGAACCTAGAAATCATCCTCCAAGAAACTGTCAAGGAAAACAGCCCTTATGTTTTAGAATCAGAGGGCAAAATAGAGGTTGAAAGAATATACCGATCACCTCCTGAAAAGGATCCCAAAAAGAAAACTCCTAGGAATATTATAGCCAGATTCTGAAATTCCCAGATCAAAGAGAGAATATTATAAGCAGCCAGGAAGTAACAATTTGAATATTGTGGAAACACAATCAGGATAATTCAGGATCTGGCAGCTTCTACACTAAGGGACCGAAGGGCTTGGAATATGAAATTCTGGAGGGCAAAGGAGCTGGGATTAAAACCAAGAATCACCTACCCAGCAAAACTGAATGTCATGTTTCAGGGAAAATATGGTCATTCAGTGGAATAGAGGACTTTCAAGCATTCTTTTTTTTTTTAAAGCAATTGGGGTTAAGTAACTTGCTCAAGGTTACATGTCCAGGTGTTTCTGGGTGGGTGCTAAGTGTGCGAGCCAGGATTTGATCCCAGGTCATCCCTACACTGGGGCCTGGTGCCCTTACTTTCTGTGCTACCTGGCCACCCCATGGCTACCCCACTTTCAAGCATTCTTGATGATAAAAAACAGAGTTGAATAGAAAATTTGACATTCAGATCCAAGAAGCAAGAGAAGCATGAGAAGGTAAACAGGGAAAAGAAATCATAAGGAACTTATCAAAGTTGAACAATTTACATTCCTACATGGAAAAAGGATAATTGTAACTGAAGAAACTATTCTCAGTATGAAAATAGTTGAAGGGAATATATATGTCTGTATCGGAGGGTATACGGGTGTATGAATACATATGTGAATATGTGTATATATATTTACAGGTATACATAGATAGATGGCACAGGAACAATTAAATAGGAAGGCATGATACTTAAAAGGTGAAATTAAGAGGTGAGAGAGGAATATAATGAGAGGAGAGGGGAGAGACAGAATGAGGTATGCTATCTCATAAAGAAGAGTCAAGGGAAAATGGTTACAATGGAAGGGAAGAATAGTAAGACAAAAGGGAATGGGTCAACCTTATTCTTGTTGAATTTGGCTCAGGGAGGGAATGACATACACACTAAATAGGGTTTCTCACCCTAAAGGAGAGTAGGGGGGAAGGGGAAGAGAGCGGGGATGATGGAAGGGAAGGCAGGCTGGAGGGAGGGAAGTTGAAAGCACCCACTTCTGAATAGGGATGGGATCAAAGTAGAGAACAGAACAAGTGGGAGGTGGGATAGGAGGGAGGGAAATATAGTCAGTCTTTTACAATATAACTACTAAGGTAATGTTTTGCATTAGCTACACATGTACAACCAATACTGAATTGTTTATCTAGAATTCAGTTTTAAAAGCAAATGTTGATATTGATATATATATATATGTATATACATATATGTATATACACATGCTATTATTAATACTATTCTACATGTAATTGGGAAATAAGATATACAGGCACTGGGGCATAGAGATCCACCATGCCCTACTGGAAAAGTTGAAGGGGGTATGGGAGAAGATATGGGAGAGAGCAGATTGGGGGAGGGGATATCCTATGGGACTGCTATTTTGGGGCGGTGGGTAGGGAAAAAATAGGGAGAAAATTTGTAACTCAAAATGTGGCAGAAATGAATGATGTAAATCATAAGTTAATAAAGCATTTGGAAAAAATGAAATCTATTGAAGTATGAAATAATCAAGTTGGTTCTGTATCATTTTTTTTTATTTTGAAAAGCATATTTAGAAGATATACTCAAATTTAAAAGAAGAAAATTTATCAAAGTTTACACCAAAAAAAAAGACAGGAAATATCTTAAATAGGAAAACAACATAATCTTCAATTACTTATGTAGTTATTCAAGCCAATTTTCAGACTTCATTGGCTTATAAATATCAAGCTTCCCTCCCACCTCATCCTACCATTCCTTAATTTGATTTGTGAAATTCAACTGACTGCCCAGATTCTTCATTTAACAAAATTTAAGAAGTGTGAAATATGCTTAGAATTACAGTTGGTAAGATCCCAACCTATTAATTTAGTTAATAATTCCCATTTCATACCGTATTTTGAAGATACTATTTTTGTTTTCCATTTTGGAAACTATGGAAATTCCCAAATCCCCAAACCATGCTTTTGGCACTAGATCCCAATTCGCTGTCATGTGTAGCCCTGTGGATTCTCTGGTGGTATAGCTGCCCAGGCTGTTCCGTGCCTCTGGCATTTGCTGTGAATCAGTGCCATCAGAACAGGGCTTCTCTATTCAGTTTTCTGCCATTTTGTCAAGAGTCAGGAGAGGAGCGAGGATTCCAGCCCTGTGAGTTTCCACAATGCAGCCATTCAGCACCATTTCATCCCAAATTATATGCACTTTATCCAAGTTAAACATTATCTCCAATTCACTCACTCGACTGAAATGCATGTCCCAAACTTCCACAACATTATTATGGATGAATTCATATACAGCCATTTCATTCTCGGTTTCATTGATTCCAACCACCATGAAGGGCGCTGCATACTGCCAGTATATGAACTCAAAATCCTTATACTCCATAAAAGAGCATTGTTCCTTGGTCCGTGATAAGCATGTTTTAATGACATCTGCTTCCAGAATGGTTCTCTTATTGATTTCCACATGTTCATAGTATCTAGAAGGTCTGGTCTGTCCTTGCTTGTTGATACAGCACAGAAGTGTCAGCTGTAACTGGAAGAGTATACCTTGGGGGGCCCCGGCCGAGGAGGACCGGCAGCAGCAGCAGCAGGTCCTGGCAGGGGTCCCCTGTCCCCCCTCTTCCCTCCCGAGGCAGGAAGCTTTCCCCGCGGCCCCTACTGGCTGCGTGGTGCGGGCTTCCTCGGGGCAGCCGTTTTGGTTTCTAGTATGGGGTCCTCCTGGGCTTCTCCAGCGGTGGTGCTGGCCTGAGCTGGGCATCCGTGAACCTGGGACAATCCCTCCGCCGAACCCCAGGGTGGGGGAGGGAGGCAGCCTGTATCATTTTTAATTGACCTTATTTACAGTTAATTGATTTTTGTCCTGTAACTGCCTAGGTCATAGTTCTTTGTCATTGAACGTAGTTCAGAATTCAGAGGGCTTGTAATGAGTTTGGAAATCCAGTTCTCTAGTGAATCATTGTTCTATTTTTTAGGCAAGGAAATCTGTTACCCTTGAAGAAAGCCGGTGGCACCAGGGAGTCTGATCTATTTACCACCGAGCTATGTTTCAAGGGTGTCTGGTTTATTACCCCAAGAAGTCTGACTTGCTGTCTCTTTCCTCCAAGAAGTAGCTAGACTAGGACAAAGACCATTTCTTAGTCACAGGAGGGAAGGAGGCTGTAGCTAGACCACATCTCTAATTTCCATCCAATCATATTTTCTTCTACTTATGATGCTAGCCTTACTATTTACTATACTCTTCAAAAACTTAAGAGAGAGGTGACCCCCTCATTCAGGCTCTTAAGCTTAGATGGGAAAGCGGAGGTCCTAGGTAGTGGTAAACTGATGGTTTACTAATAAATTGATTGTACTCAGAACTTTGTGTCTCAGTCTACCTTAATTTTACCTGCTACAAGTCATAGAGACAAAATATGATGAGATCCAAGGTGCGGAAATAGAAAGGAGGAAAGGAATGTAAAAGATACTGGAGAAGCAAACTCAGTAAGATTTATTAATAAATTCCATGGGGTAGAGTAAAAAGGTAACTCAGGTTCTGCCTGATTAGGTTAGTGGTGCCATCAACATGTAACCCATTTCACAGGCTCACAAATGTCTGTAGGTTCATGTGGACTGGGGTCAATTCTGGAGGCTGACCCTAAAAGGTCTGTTTTATCTCTGGCTCATTTTGTCTCCTCCAGGAGTTTACAGTAGGGAAAACTCCAAAATAATGCTGAGAAAAACCTGATGCCCAAATGGGAATGTGGTGTAATGGTCAGACTCAGTCCAGGAGTCAGGAAGACCATGGCTCAAGTTCCATATCTGACCCATAATAGATATCACTCATATTGGACAAGTCATTTAGCCACTGAGTACTCACCATAAGAGTTACTTATGTAAATTGGCAAAGGGAGTTTCCTCACCAGGAGTTCCTAGAGGTTCATAACTTTGTCTCTCTGAGTGTTATCTGTAAAAAGGGCATTTTAATATCTATACTACCTGCCTTGCAGAGGGGTTAAGCATTTCATCAGTAAGCAAGTCAACAAGCATTTATTAAGCACCTATTCCTTAATAAATAGGCATTGTACTAAACAACGAAGACACAAAGAAAGGCAAAAAGCAGACCCTGCTTTCAAGGACCCCAGAGCATAATCGGGGAGATGACACGCAAACAGCTGCATGTAAACAAAATACATACAGGAGAAGTTGGAGATAACCAGCAGGGGAAAGCATTAGTGTTATGGGGAATTGGTAAAGGCTTCTCCAGAAATTAGGATTTTAGCTGGGATTTGAAAGAAGTCAGGCAATAAAATGGAGGAGGAAGGACATTCCACCCGGGGGGCACAGCCAGGAAAAATACAGAATCAGGAGATGGAGTGTGGAGTGTCTTATGTCAGGAACAACTAGGAAGCTTTGCAGAATCTTTAATCCATACAGAGATATCAGTTATCATTACGTTATCATTGCATTAGCATATCATTATCATTACAGACTCCTTGAGGTACATAACTAATTAGCATTTATGTAACTTTTAGATATTTGCAAAATACTTTCCCCACATGATAACCCATTGAATATTAGTTTAAACATTTGTATTCTCATTTCACAGGTGATGAAACTGAGCTACAAAGAAATAAAATGATTTGCAATCTTCTTCTCCCCACCCTACATATCCAATCAGGCATCAAGTACTGTGCTCACATGTCTACACTTCTTGCTTGTCTCTCCTTTTTTCTCACATGGCCACTCCCCTGCTTGAGGCCCTCATCATCTTTTCCAGGGCTATTGTTATAACCACATAATTGGTCTTCCATTCTCAAGCCTCTTCTTTCTTCAAGCCATCATAAACACAACTATTAAAGTGATTTTCCTAACAATGTATGACCATGGCCCTTCCCTACTAAATAAACTCCAATAATTCCCTATTGTCTCTTGGGTGGAATGTAACCTCCATTAGCATTTAAACTCTTCACAAATGGTCCTAGACCTAGCTTTCAAAAATGATTATACATTACTCTCCTTCAGACATCCTACATTCCAGTCGAATTGAAATTCTTGCTATTTTTCATCACTTAGCACTCCAACTCTGACCTCCAAACCTTTGCACTAGCTGTTGGCCATGCCTGGAGTACACTTCCTTCTCAACTTTTGTGTCTTAGAATCCCTTGTTTCTTTCCACACTCTACTCAAGCTCCACCTTCTACATGAAGTGGTTCCTGCTTCTCGACCCATCCTGATCTACCAGTGGCCTCCCCACCTCCACCCCCATCAAAATTACCCATTTGACCCAATCCTTTTTTTTGCCTCCCCTTCCTGGTTTTTGTGACTCTGCTTTCTCCTGGTTCTTCTGCCTGTCTGGGTCATGGCATGCCATGACAGTCCCTTCCTGGTTTTCTTCAGTGTTACACCTAACAGCCATATCCTTCTCTTAAAAAATCCTGTCCTAGGTCCTCTTCTCTTTTTGCTCTATAACATCTCACTGGGTGATAATCATTATATGCCATGGGTTAACTTATTATTTCTGTGAAGATGATTCCAAGATCTTTTTATCCAGTTCTAGTCTTTCTCCTGAGCCCCAGTCCCATATCACCAACTCTCTTTGGATATCTCCACCTGGATGTCTTGTAAACTTTTCAAATTCACACTGTTCAGAAGAAAACAAAACAAAATAACTCCTAATCTTTCCCACAAACCCTTGCTTCTTCCAAACTTCCCTATTACTTTTGATGGCACCACCATTTTCCCAGGCATACAAGTTCACACTCTTGGTTTCACCCTCAACAATCCACTCTCATTTACTCCACATATCTAACTCTCTGTCATATGTTGCTATTTCTACATTCACAACATATCACGTATGCTTCCCCTTCTCTCTATTCACACAACCAACAGCCTAATTCGTCACCTTACCATCTTGCCCCTGAGCTAATGCAAGAAATTCTTAACTCGTCTCCCTGCTCCATTTCTTCTTCTCCCTGCCCTACTCCAACCTCTCTTCCATTCAATTGCTGAGGTGATTTTTCTAATGTGATATCTAACCATGCTACATACACACACGCACATGCACGCTCACACATACTCCACATACAAGTATTTAATGAGTTCCAGTGGCTTTCTGCTACTTTGAGAATGAAATACAGACTCTTCTGTTTGACATTTAAAGTTCTTAATAACCAAGCCTTTATTAGAACTCCCTTCCACACCCTATGTGATGCAGCTACACTGGGCTACGTGCAGTTCCTCACATAGGACTCTCCATGTCCTACCTCATTCCTTTGTATTAGCTGCCCTTTGTGCTTAGAATGTTCTACTACCTTACCACCCTGCTTGCCCTTCTCCCCAGGATTTTTCCTCTGAGATTACTATATATCTAGAGATAGAGAAATAGAATTACTATATATGTGTATATATGTACACACATATACACATATATACATATGTATATACATAATTGTGTGTATATCTACATAGTTGTCCAGTCATTTTTATTCATGTCCAATTTTTCAAGACCTCATTTGGATTTTTCTTGGAAAAGATACTGGAGTGATTTGCCATTTCCTTCTCTAGTTCATGTTACAGATGGGGAAACTGAGGCAAACAGAGTTAAGTGACCTGCCCAGGGTCACACAGTTGCTAAATGTCCAGGCTAGATTTGAACTCAGGAAAATGAGTGTTCCTTAATCCAAGCCTGACAGTCTATCCACTAGTCCATCTAACTGCTCTGGGGATATCTGGAAAGAGAGAAAATACCCAGTGCTCCATCCACTTCCTTTAATTAATACTACAAAAATGCTACACGACAAACTAAAAGCACTAGTTTAAGCTTTCTAATATTTCATGAATAAGAGTGTACTATTGGCCACCCTAGTTCAAGCCCTAACCATTTCTCCCTTTGATGATCACAGGAGCCCCAATTGCTTCCCCACTTCCAGCCTTTCCCCTTTCCTATTGATCTCGAACATAGCTGCCAAACTGAAGCTCCTGAAACACAAGTCTGACTGTGTTGTTCCCCTTTTTAAGAGGATCCACTGGTTTCCTTTTTCTCTAGGATAAAGTACAAACTCCAATGCCTGACACTAACCGCCTTGGGCTTTTACTCTCTTCCCTGGCAGATCACGCATTATTGTCCCTCATGTGCTCTATGTTCCATCCAAACTGATCTACTTCCTATTGTCTAAGCATGGCAGTACATCTCCTGCCTCCATACCTTTCTCTCATGCATAGAATACTCTTTCTCCACAAGTCTCAATCCTAGACCCTTATATACAGTGGAAACCAGAGCATGAAAATGTTACTTCTGACCCCACAGTTAATGTAAGTTATCTTTACTGTAAACGGCAAAAAGAGCTCTAACTGTCACCATGGGAAGACTTGCACATGACCACAGACCAATCCAGGCACTATGCCTTCTGTGCTCCGTTTCTATATAATACCTGGTCTGGCCTGAGGGTGGCGTGAAGATCTACACTGTCCTGCCACCTCCCAAGACAATTGGCTTCATGAGAAAGCTTCCCCAATAAAATCAATTTACTTCCATGCTGGTATGAACTGTCCTCTTTCTTCAGTATCTAAGAATTCTCTTGGAGGCAGGACTGTCCCTCATGATACTCTGCCACCCTATGAGTGGCATAATCAGAGCAGAACAGATCTTCCACCTTCCACCTTAGACCCATCCAAAGTTCAGCTCCAATGCCACCTCTTACAAGAGGTCTTTCCTGATTCCCCCAGTTACCGGAGTCTACACCCATGTTACTTTATAGTTTGTGTTGTATGTACCTAGTAAGTACTTAGCTAGGCATATGGTAAATTCACCAGCAGAGTATAATCTCTTTGAAGGTAAGGATTGTCTCATTGTTGTCTTTTTTTTCCCCAGCACCTAGATTAGTGCCTAGTGCATTAAGCACCTACTTAATATTACAGATATTTTTGAATGGAATAATCTAATGTTGGCAGTTTAAAGATTTGTTCCATGAGAGGCATTCAGTAAATGTTGAATAAGCGAATGAATTAATATCGCAGTTTCCTATGTGACATAAGAACAATTTAACATAGATGTGCAGGGAAAATTGCCCAGTTGTCTTAGAGGAGAGGCAGAAATATTACCTGCTTCCCATCTCCAAGCCACTCTCACCCTGTAGCAGGGTGACGAGACAATGGTTCCACGAAAGTGCAAGAGTGCATTGTAAATATACAGCAATATGATTTCAATACTCCCAAACATCTGTGATTTCAACAATATGGATTATATATGCGTCAGCTGTCTCACATCACAAATAATAATAACTAGTATTTGTATATAGCACTCACTATATACCAGGCACTGTGCTAAGTGCTTAACAATTATTATTTCATCAGAGTCTCACAACAACTCTTCACAGTAAGTGCAACTATTATCCCCATTTTATAGATGAGAAAACTGAGGCAAACAATGGTTAAGTGACTTGCTCAGGGTCACACAGCTAGTAACTGTCTGAGCTCATATTTGTACTTAGGTCTTCCTGACCCCTTTCCTGGAGCTCTTGGCACTATGCCACCTAGCTGCTGCCACACCTTTACAAACTATCCAAACCTTAAATGCTTTCATGAATTGCTGTTGTCAAAACTTTCATTACCTGGTGGGTGATATTGAGGAAGGATTATTAGCACTATTCTTAGTAATGGTGAGAGATACAACTAAACCAGATCTGTCCAGGAGCATTAACAATTAAACTAGAATGAGTAGAACAGACCAAAAATGGAAAATGTCTGCAATTTCCATAGCAAACTATTTTCTCCACCAATAACAATTGAGCTACAATAGTTGAATTCTAGCATCACAGTTGTATATGTGCTGTGTGAGTAAACTCCCTATTACATGTAGCATGAAGGTGTCAAAATGAGTAAGTTAATGAATAAACACTATTGTGTTTAAGGATAAGATCATTTAGAAACATTTATGAGTTATACGGAACAGCTCTTTGGAAGATGGTTTCCTGAAGCAAAGATTTCTTTGTCTACCAAGTGTTCTAGTTTGTCATAAGATTTCTCAAGGCTAAATAACCTGCTAAGAGGCCTCCATAAAATTCTAAGCAATTATCTCAGACCACAAAATTTGCATTTAAGTGCCATATTGAGGGCAGGGTTCTTATCTAACAGAAAGGAAAGACAAGACAAAGATTCTGTGAAATAAGAATATATGAAATTCAAAAACATATACACCTAAATAAGATGAAAGTATTGCAGGTATAACAGAGCTGAATCCACCTATGGGGGCCATCTTAGGGAAATACACCCAGAAATCCCTAGGAAACTTCTGGGAACTCCAAGCATGTGGTTCTTGGCATTTCCAGGCTCATCAATTCTATGGCTATTGCTTCTAGCCATGTAGCATCCCAAATGCCTTAGCTGGGTTGACCAGTAGTATGACCTCTGCTTTGGTGGTCACATTCAGGGCTGGAGTGACACTCTGGTTCTTTCACACAGATGGCCTCACTAGGAGCATGGGCTCAACCAGGCAGCTTAATGCAGATGTCTCTGAATAACTTTGTCCTTGTCTATTTTTTTTTCCTTGATCTTAGGCAAGATCAGAGTTCCAAAGACTGTCTAGGGAAGCTGCTCTTGTCGTATTAGTTTCCTTTTGTATAATGAGAATATTAGGGTCTCATATTTATACATAATTAAAAATGTAAAAGCTAGGCCTTCTTCTAGGGCTATATCCCAAAAAGATCATACAAGTGGGAAAAGGACTTATATATACAAAAATATTTATAGCAGTTCTTTTTGTGGTGGCAAAGAATTGGAAGTCAAGGGGATGCCCATCAACTGGGGAATGGCTGAACAAGTTGTGGTATATGCATGTTATGGAATACTATTGTGCTATAAGAAATGAGGAGCAGACAGACTTCATAATGACCTGGAAAGACTTTTATGGACTGATGCTGAGTGAGGGGGGCAGGACCAGGAGGACTTTGTACACAATTACAGACACATTATATCTGTGATGACTAACTTTGATAGACTGGACTTCTCTCAGCAATGCAAGGTTAGAAGACAACTCCAAGAGACTCATGATGAAAAGGGATCTCCACATCCAGAGTAAGAACTACAGAGTCTGAAAGCAGACTGAAGCAAACTACCTGCTCTCTCTCTTTTGTATTTTGTCCCTTCTTTCTCATTGTTCATTCCATTGGTTATAATTCTTCCTTACAACTTGACTCATGTTGAGTGTGAAGGTTATTTGTAGAACCTATATTGGATTGCATGCCTCCATGGGGAAGCAGGGGGGAGAAGAGGGAAAGGGAGAAAATTTGAAACTGAAGGGATTGTGGAACTGAATGTTGTAAAGTAAAAGTAAATTATATATATATATATATATATATATATATATTTTAAGCTAGGTCTTAATGCTTAGCTGAATTGATTAGACTTGTAGTTTGGGTTACTCTCTATCTATTGAGATTAATTGACTTTATCTTCATAAAGCATAAGTCTGACCATGATATTCACTTCCCCAAAAAAACTCCAATGACTCCCCATTACTGCTAGGACCAAATATAAAACCCTCTGTTTGGCATCTAAAGTCCTCTATAATCTGGCCCCTTTCTGCCTCTTCCGTCTTCTACCTTGCTTCCTTTCAGGTATTCTGCAATCCACTGGCACTGGTTCTCTTGCTGTTGCTGGGACACAATTTCATCAGAGGGACTCAGAGCATTTTCATGGGCTAACTCCATGTCTGGAATGCTCCCCCTTCATCTCCAACTCTTGCCTTCTCTGACTTCCTTCAAAACTTAGCTAAAGGGTCTGGTGGCACAGTTGAGGAAATGAGCTCCCAGATTGAAGTCAGAAAGAGCTGAGTTCAAACTGCCCTGACACTTACTATCTGTGGAATTCTAGGCAAGTCACTTAATTTTTGTCTGTCCCACTTTCCTCAACTGTAAAATTAGGATAATACTTACCTAATAAGGTCATTGTGAGAATCATATGAGATAGCATTTGTTTAAAAAAAAAAGCTCTTAACAGTGTCAAGCACATAGTAGGCACTTTACCTCTCCAAAATGTCTTTTCCAGTCTTTCATGTCTTAGTGCCTTCCCTCTGAGACTATCCCCAATTTATCTTGTACACATTGTATTTGTATATAGTTCATTGCATGTTTTTTCCTCATATTAAACCTGTGAGTTATTTAAGAGTAGGAATAGTTTTTTACCTATCACTCTATCCCCGAAACTCAGCGCAGTTCCTGGCACATAGTAAGACAATAAATGCTTCTTGACTTCACAGATGGAGGTCCCCAGCAGATTAAGGGGGAGGAGGGCAGAATACCCCTGTGTAATACCTATAGAAAGCAGGCACAGGAACTATATGGGATAGAAAAGGATGTGTGGGTTGTGACCTGTGCAGCTATTTGCTGTTGTTCAGTTGTATCTGATTGTTCATGACCCCTTTGCATCTCATTTTACAGGTGAGAAAACTGAGGCAAAGAGACTTAAGTGACTCGCCCAGGGTCGCACAGCTAGCATATGTCTGAGGCCTGAGTTGAACTCAGGAAGAAGAGTCTCCCTGGCTCCAGACATGGCTCTATCCACTGCACATAATCATAATGATGATGATGATAACAGCTGGCATTTATAACATTTAGATGAGGAAAGTGACTTACCTAGTGAGTGTCAGAGGCAGGACTCAGATGCAGGTATTCCTGTCCATCCACTGCTCCACCTACCTGCAGCTGGACAGAGTACCAATACTGGTGATGTAAGAGATTCATTGAAGACACATGGGGAAAAGGCTGAACTTGGGAAATCCAAAATTTAAATTCACATTCCTGCTCTATGACTTACTGTCTATGTGACCCTGGGAAAATGGTTTCACCTGGATAGGCCTCAGTTTCCAAATATGTAAAATGAAGATTATTAGATTAGATAATCTGTAAGATTCTTTCCAGATCTAAGATCTAGACTGTGATTCTTTGATCCAAATGAAAATATGCTCTTCGATGTCAACCCATCTCTATGGAGGTATTGCTGAAAATCATAAACAAAAGTGAATATCTACAGTGAATAGAATGGTTATCAAAAGTAATGTGTATAAACCTGTTTGAGAAAGGCCTTGTTTGTTCTTGCACATACATGTTCCCCTAGTCATGGGCTACAAATAAAGATCATAATTTTGTCAATTTCCCCCCTTCTGGGACTCATTTTTTTCCTGTGGTTAAGTGTGATGTATAGGACTAAATGATTTCTAGGTTCTCTTGTGGAGCTATCATTCTGTGAGATGATTTCTTGTGAGACAAAAAGAATTCACCAGTCACCTAAGGCTTCAGTCATAGAAAGTGTGTATATCATGTTGACATTTCTAGGCAGACTCAGAAATAACACAAGTGCATAATTTCTTTATAGTTAATGTTGGCTCCCTACCTGTTCAAGAAAATTTTGAAGGGTATCCTAGAGTCTAGGTACACTAATGAGAAAAAGTGGCTTGGTGTGTTAGAAATATGACTGAATTTCTAAAGTGACTTATATACAAATCCTGGCTCTTATACTTTACACTTATGTTAACTCTTGAAAAGTCATTGGATTTATCTGACCTTCAGTTTCCTCTTTGTAATTTACCATGAGTACCCTTGGATTAAATAATAAGCCCACATAGAAATGGGTAGGGAATAGAAGTAGGTTCTGAAAATGGGTCATCAGCACAGACATGTGAAATTAGGAATCTTTATGCCTAAGCCTCAGGCAAGTAGCACCCTCACGTAAAAAAAAATATCAGAACACAGGGCAGCTAGGTGGCACAGTGAAGAGAGCACCGGCCCCAGAGTCAGGAGGATCTGAGTTCAGATCTGGCCTCAGACACTTAAAACTTATTAGCCGTGTGACCTTGGATAAGTCACAACCCCAATTGCCCTGCCCTTCCCCCTCCAAGAAGCAGGGAAAAAAAAAGAATATCAGAACACTGGCTTATGGGAGGGAAACAGAGCCTCTTGGATAGAGAGGCTCTTATTTTGATTAGGTAGGTGCTAAATTCGGTTGTTTCTACCTGTAAAAGGACTTCAAGTCCTATCGGTACCATCTATGTTCAGTATCCGAGGGCAAAAACCCTGTCACCCCATCCCAATTATGTTCTGTCTAAATGTGATAATCATAGATTTGGGGAGCTCAAGAACCAATGTGTGAAAGCAAGAAGATACAGGCTAGAACATGAAACCTGGGATGTAGAGCCCAAGTAAGCGGAGCAGCTAGGAAGAAAGCGTCCTGTCTATGGTTTCATATCTATGAGTCCATGAGAGAGCCTTGACAAAGGGACAGAAGTTCAGTTAGGGCCTATGCTTTTCTTAATGATTAAATAACCAGAGTCGTCAAGAGAAATAGACTTTATTATGCACATTTTCCTATAACTAATAGAACATGTCTCAGAGAAGCGCTTTAATGGCCTCTCTTACAGGAGCAACATCTGGATACCATTATTCAATGAACACATTCAGCTACAATCACAAGGAGCTTCCTGGGCAAAAGTGAAGAATAGTTCTCTTGAGGAATAGGTAACAGAGAAGGGTTGAGGACAGACGTCATCTTATGGAAACCCCAAATAGTCAGCAGTCACCATAATGCATAAAGTAAATTGTTGCTTGTAAATATCTAAGGAACAAAAGACAGAAGATGAATCCAATATTATAATTTGGAGATTTAAATATCTCTGAACCCAAACAATGTTAATGTCATCATCAGACTTAGTGACTAAATTGAGGGAAGACATAGAGTCACAAGACCATAAATTCATAGAGCTAGGGCTAGAAGCAATTTTAGAGGTCATTTAATCCATTTTCCTTGGAGTCTCATTGTCCGCTACCCTAGTCAGACCCCATCTGAAGCACCACGATCAGCTCAAAGTACCATTCCTGTAAGTTAGAATACTTCATGGGGGAACTATAAGTCATGTTATATGAGTAATGACTGAAGACACTAATAATGTTCAGGCCTAAAGAAAACAAAACTGAAAAACACATAAGGGTTGTTTTCAGTTATTGGAAAGACTGAAACATTGAAGAAGGATTAGATTTATTTTTTGTGAGCTTGTAAAGCTGAATTAGGATCAAGGGAGAAAGTTACAGGGAGGCCATTTTCAACTAAATACAGAATGTTTCAAATATTAAAATTTCCCTAAGATTTGGGGGGAGGAGAGAGAGAGAGAAGAGGGGATAGAAGGAAGGATGGAAGAAAGAAGAAAGTGAGAATAAAAAGAAGGAAGAAAGAAAAAAGAAGGAAGGAGAAGGGGAGAGTAAGGGGAAGGAGGAAGGAGAGGGGAAGGGGAGGGGAAGGGGGAGGGGAGGGAAAGAAAGGGGGAGGGGAGGGAGAGAAAGAAAAGAAAAGAAAAAGAAAGAAGGAAACTTTTAAACCATTGGAAGTATCCAATAGGGCAAATGTCTGCCTGATAAGATAATGAATTCTCCACCAATTGAAGGGGTCAAGCAGAGTCTGGAGGACCACCTGTCAGGACTTTTTAGAGCAAAGATTCCTGCTGAGATAGACTTGACCCTCTGAGGTTCCTTCCAATTGTAAGAGATTGTGGTTAAACTTCAGTATTTCAAATATATTGGCACATGAAGATGATTCTCGGAATTGAGACAAGAAGAGAGATGTTTGTACATGTGATCTGTCTTCAAGGGGCTTGAAATGTAGGCCTCTTTCTTGTCTCTTTCGAGCCAAAAATCACAAAAGCAAAAATGGCTAAGAAGTACAAGTGAGTCTTGTACAGGAAAGTGTTTGTGCCGCTTATCATTGAAAGACAAGAGAACCTGGGTTCAAATACTTCCTCTGACATATTACTAGGTGACCTTGAGCAAGTCATCTGTATCCTCTCTAGGCCTCAGGTTCTTCATCTGCAAAATGAACGGGTTGGACTGTATGACTTTCAAGAGCTACATCTATGACATTATAACATTTCAGAGCTTGGACAGAAAAGGGACACTTTAGGATGATGACTGATACTATGTTTAGGAATTTTTTTTTCAAGTAGAAAATGTTTACGTCAGATAAATTAGGAGGTGAGTGCAATAGTCTAGAGAAGAGGGAGTGAAGCCCAGGACATGTGCTGGATCAAAAGTGAATATAAAAGGATCACTGAAAGAGATTTATGAAGCATCATCAGGGTTTGATTATAGTCTTTCTGAAGAAGATTAAGGAAAGGAAGAAATCCATGGCTTCAGAGATTATTTATATTACTACTGAGGAAACTGAGGTTTCAAAATTTACCTGTCACACTATGAATAACTGACATAGAAAGGCCACTTCAAGGGCTAACAATTCACGTTCTTATATTCCATATTCCAATTATAGTCATAAGGTTAATAATTTCTGAATCTGGCAGGGGCGAGGTGCAATCCTCTCTCTGAAGAGAAAGAAAATTAGTTTGAAGGATGAAGATATGTTTTAGACACGTTTGATTTAGGAGGGGAGTCTCCAACTTTTTATCAAGTACTCCACTAAAAACAACTTTGAACAGCCCCAATATCTGTCTATTTATATTGACTAATTTATAATCCACGTGCTACTACATGGTACTATAGCACTTTATGAAATGCACTGACAATAGACATTTATAAAAAGGTAAGATGAATATTAAATAATATTTATCTCCTTAAGGAGCCCCTGAAGTTTATTATAGAGAGAACTAATGGTTTCAGACCTTTAGGAAAATCATTGAGGTAGGTATGTGTATAATGTCATAGATAGGGAAGAGAAAAGAGACCAAATGGAAGGCTACTCTATTGCATTACATAAGCTTTGCCAAGAAATCGTGAAAAATCAAGATTAATATCTCTGCTTTGTTCTATTTCCTATTTTTCATTATCAATACCTTGGCTTAATAGGTCAGATTATTGCAGTTTTAAGTGCATATGGCATCTTTTCACCTTTATTCTTGATTCTAATTTGGTATTGGTTTTGATCTTTAAATAGACGTTGAATCACAGCTGACCCGCATAAATACTTCATCTTTTTGATTCATCAAGATTCGTTATAAAAACTCAAAATATTTATGAAGATTATCTATACGTGTATTGAGGGCATTCTTGATGGAAATATAAAAAGGGAATCAGCAGACATTTGCCAAGAAAAAAAATGTCTGTAGTCAATCACATCTCCATAATTGTAAAATTAACCTGAAAGCATACATACCAATGTATTTGTTTGTTTATCATAAAAAAACAATTGCTTTGATGAAATAAAATGTAAATATAAAGGCTTTCATCCACCAATGAGTGCCTTATGCATATCATTTGTTCAGATCATATGAGATAACTAGCAAAATGAAACCACAGAGATAAATGAATTCAACAGTCCTTATTATTATCAAGCAAAGGAAAACACAGTGAGATATATGCTCATTGAAAGTTTTCATCTTGGAAGATACCCTTCAAAGTACCTAGAGGGATAAGGCATTTCCATATCTGTGGTGAGGTTTTCCAATTTGCTCCTAGTTCTTCTGATTGTGTCAAGTTCTATATGATCACATATTCTTCTCAATATAAACCATGACCATTCAAAAGATATTGACAAAATAGTACATAAACTAAAAAACCAAGATGATGAAAAATATCTTTTGTCCAGTCTGAGAAGAAAAGGTGAATCATTGACAAAACACTGAGTCAGTCCATCAGTACAGACATCTGAAACAAGTCCTGTCATTGGACAAAGAATCGAGTGAATGAATAATGGGAGGGAAGAATAAGTAGGAAAGGATTTAGGAAACTATGCCCACATTCAATGACCCCAACCTGCTTCCTGAAGCCAAAAAATAAAAAAAAATTAACTTATTAAACATTAATGCAGAAGTGCATAGAAAGACAGCCTCATGGTCAGGAAGACTAAGATTCAAGCCTTACACATGAGATCTACTGGTGGTCAGCGCATAGGAAGTGCTTGATAAATATCTGTTGAATTGGATTGTTTGTTGAGTAGGGATGCCCAATTTAGATATAAGTTTGATGAGATGCTCTCTGAGGTCCCTTTCATCTCCAAGACTATAATTATGTGATGACTTGTCAGTGCCTGAGCATATCACATGCTTTTGCTGTTACTAATTCTTAATGGCTCAAATGTTCTTCTGCACTTATTAAAACTCTTGTCATTTCTCACAGCCCAGATACAATGCCATCTCTCTCTGTAATCTTCCCTCATACAGCCAAACAGCATTGATTAGGAGGAGGACAAGGGAATAAGTATATATATATATATATATATATACCAGTATGGACCAAACATAGTGCTAAGAGCTTCACAAAAATCTCATTTGATCCTCACAACAATCAATTGAAGTAAATGCTATTATTATCTCCATTTTACATTTAAGAAAAGTGAGACAAAGATTAAGTGACTTGCCCAGGGTCTCACATAGCTATTAATAGCTGGATTTGAACTCAGGTCCAATCCTCTGGATTAATCCCTCCTCAGACCTTAGGCAGAAGGATGAGTAGGGAAAGTTCTCTAAGTGAAGTCAAGAAAGCTAAGTCCTTTACCTACACTGAAAAACTTACTACCTGCACCTGTACAAGCCTGGGCAAGTCATTTAACCTGTCAGAACTTCAGCGCCCTTATCCATTAAAAGGGAAACTGACATTGCTTGACTAATAGGCACATTTTGAATAAAGTGCTTTGAAACCCTTAATAAGCTATTAAGCTGAGCTAATAACTGATGTCAATGCATTTTGCTCATGCCCCTTTCATGTACTGATCATTGTATGATTTCTGGAATAGTTATAGGTGTGCTCAGATTTACCTCTCCTGTAGGCTATACGTTCCTTGAAGTTAAGGGGTTGCAAAAGAGATGGCATTTGTGATTTTATTGGCATAGGGAACTCTCTCTTACCAGTGCAAGACATCAGCCTCTCTACAACTCATTGTCTTACAAAGATGCCTAAAGCACTAAAAAAAATTAAATGACTTGCTCAGAGTCATAGAACCAGTAGGTGTCAGAGGTAAGATCTGAATCCAAGACTTCCTGCATCTTGGGCCAGATCTCTTTACATTATGTTTTTTTCTGCCTTCTTCATAAGATCCATGAGATTTAGCAATAGAAGGGACTTTAATTATGCTCTGAAAATCGCATTTTTCAAAGGAGGAAACTGATGCCCAAGGAGAACTGATTTGCCCAATATCCCACTGGATTTTTTACTCTAAATCCAGGGTTCTTTCTCCTACTCCAAACTACCTCCCTGCATAGCAAGTATTCAGGGCATTACACATAGGAGGCATTTAAGAAATGTTGATTAAATGAATGTTTGTTGAAATTAGATGCCCCCAACACAGGCCTGATGTTTTAGAGACATTATTTTTTTTTTCCCAGAATAGAATAGTCATGATTGAGTTGGTTAGTCTTTTGTGCAAAGTGGATGCTACTTTACAAGTCAGCAAATCAGTAAAAATCCACATCTCTGCCATGCCCACCAATGATCCTTTGAGTCATTTCAAAAGATTAAAAAATAGAAAATTTGTCTGTCCTTACTTGTATGCTAAGCAGAATTCACATGTGTTCCTGTAAGTTTGACGGTTAGATGCACATATTGGGTCAACATTTGATGAACACTTATTTTCTTCTTTACTTTGTTTTTCAAATTCTTTTAAGAATTGTTGACAGTTAGGCTGGAAAAAATCACAAAACATTAGATTATACATCAGGGAGCAAGTCCTATAGCCACAGGTTTAAATTCATCAAATTGATAATGTTAATGATGAATAATGCCCTTGACTTTAGTATAACCTACAAGTAAAGGAAGGCTTCATGTTCTACTATATTAGAGCTCAGGCCCAAGGCATGTGTTTCTAAGTTACAAACTCACTGTATTCCAACATAAGAGCAGCCTCAGAGGGTATTTAGTTCAACCTGTACTTGAGCAAGGTTACCTCAACAGAATGCCTGAAGAATACTCAGTCCTCCATGTGATTATCTTCTCAGCTCATCTCACTTTGAGAAAAGCTCAGCTATTAGGAAGTTTGTTTTTTGTTGGTGGTAGTAGGTTTTTTGTTTGTTTGTTTGTTTTTTGCTTCTTCAGAGGGGGGAAGGTAGGGCAATTGGGGTTAAGTGATTTGCCCAAGGTCACACACTAGTTTTGTGTGTGTGTATGGTGTCTGAGGCAGGATTTGAACTCAGGTCCTCCTGAATCCACGGTTGGTGTTCTATTCACTGCGCCACCTAGCTGCCTGGGTTTGGTTTGGTTTTTTTAAAACCTAGATCTGTCTATCTATAAATGTGACCCACTGGTTCTAGTGTGACCCCCAGAGTTGCACAAAGTAAGAGTGATCGGGGCAGCTAAGCCGCACAATAAACAGAGCACCAACACTAGAGTCAGAAGGAGCTGAATTCAAATCCAGCCTCAGACACTTGACACATTTACTAAAGGTGTGACCTTGGGCAAGTCACTCAACCCTAATTGCCTTGCCTTCCCCCTCCAAAAAATAAGAATAATCATTGCTGTTCAGACAAGTCTGACTCTTTGTGACCCCATTTGAGGTTTTCTTGGCAAAGATACTGGAGTGGTTTTCTATCTCCTCATTTTGCAGATGAGGAAACTGAGGCAAACGGTGAAGTGACTTGCTCAGGGTCACATAGGTCTGAGTATGTAAGTGTCTGAGATTGGATTTGAACCCCATACCCAGCACTCTATCCACTGTGCTACCTAGCTGCCCTAAGAGTAATCATAGAATAATAAAATCTCAGAACTGAAAGGAAACTAGGCATCTAGGTCAACTCATACACCAGTAGGAAACCCTTTTTCAACATCCCTGAACAGTGGTCTTCTGGCTTCAAATTGAAGACTTCTGTTCCTTTGCCTCACATCCCTTTCATATGATAACACTTAAAATACTTGAAGTTAAAATTTATCCCCATCCACCCCCCATAGCCTCCACCCAAGTTTTCCCTCCTCATCCCCAGTTCAAACATTCCCCTTTGCATCAAGCAGTTGGACTATGGCAGATCAGACTATGACACAATGTCTGGTTCCCTTCAGAATCTGTTCCTCAAGTTCTGTATGACTTAGATATCAACATCCTTACTGAAATGTAGTGCCCGTATCTGGATACAATATTTTGGATATCTCACAAGGGCAATGGATGGTATAAAAGATCATCTCTCTCACTTTTTTTTTCTTTTTTTCTTTTTTGGAAGGGGGAAGGCAGGGCAACTGGGGTTATGTGACTTGCCCAAGGTCACATGGCTAATAAGTGTTAAGTGTCTGAGGCTGAATTTGAACTCAGTCCTCCTGACTACAGGGCTGGTGCTCTATTCCCTGCACCACCTACCTGCCCCACCTCTCTCACTTCTTATGCAACTGAAGATCACAATAGCTTTGGGGTCTGCTATATTGTAACATTACTTCATCTTAAACTTTAGATTCACCAAAACATTCAGATCACTATATAAACTACTGCCAATACACATTTTCTACATACTTACAAAATTAATTTATTTTACTCATAATATGTGTATCACTACTCAATATTACCATTTAGTTTAGACTATTATTCTGTCTTGTTGAGCTCTCTGGGGATGCCCAGTTATCGTCAACATTAATAATAATAATAAAAGTCATAATAATGATGATCAAAAAACTTTGACCTGAGGGCCAAGTCAGGTCACCTTACCCTTGTTGTTATTAACTTAGCTCTGGTACATACAAAGCAGATGTCAGGTTACATTGGCTGATGGGCTGTAGTTTGCCAATCCCTAATTAATACCAATAATATCTCAGTTTACATAGCACTATGAAATTTACAAAGCCCTTTATGTGGGCACTCCTGTAATATTGATAGCAGAGATATTAGTAGCCCCATTTTATAGATAAGGAAGGTGAAATTTAGAGGTGTCTAGGTTTCCAAGGTCACAGAACTATTAAATGTTAGTAGAAGGACTCAAACACAAACCTAGTCATTTGACTGAAAGCCCAGCATTCCTTCCACTGTACAATAGTACAATCTAACATGTTAGCTATTGCTCCTTGCTTCATATCACCCACAAATATGATATTCATACCATATGTGTATTTATCCACATCACTTATAAAAATGTGGAAAGGTTAGGGCTAGGGGGAGTCCTGAAGTACTCCCCTAGAAACTTTACTCAAGATGAACATTGATCTGTCAGTCACTACCATTTGAATTCGGTGATTCTATATGTCCTAAATTTGCCGAAAACTACTCTCAACTAGGAAACATCTCTCTATTTTGTCCAGAAACATATTGATAATCCAAGTATATTATGCTTATTACATCCTTCTGTAATTCCATTCTAGGAACGCTGTTGAAAAAGGAAATGAGGTTAGTGTTACGTGACTTGTTCTTAATTAATCCATGATGACTTGTAGCAATCACTATTTAGCTGGGTAAATTCTCACCATATATTCCTTTGATAATGCATAATTTTGCAACTTATAGTTTTGACACCTGGTCTACGCCATCTAACTTACCTACATGCATTATGAAATAAATATAGATAGGTATCTATTTTGATAGTCTTTTCTAGAGCTTTGTTTTTTTCTGTCTTCTGCCTAATGATAAATTGTATCATTTAACAAGTGAAACGAAAGCTATTTGGTTAATGTTCCTTCATGTGTTAACTTCTTCTTTAAGTTTATAATCAGTAAGAGTCTGCCTACTACATGCAGGGCCCTATACTAAAGACTTGAGGCGATAACACAGATATATAACCTGTTGTAGAATCATAAACCATTGGAATCTGGAAAAGAATCCTAGAACACAGAGCACAAAATGTTAGAGCAGCAAGAGATGTTAAGAATATAATAAAGGATTTAGAGTTGAAGGGGCCCTTAAAGACTGTCCAGTCCAACTGCCTCTTTTTATAAATGGAAAAAATCTTGTCCCAGATTAGGGTGTGGGGGTTTTCTAAAGTCATGCACTGAGTCAGGAGAGCTGGGATTAGAAAGAAGGTCTTCTGATTTCCAGACCAATGTCCTTTCTATTAAACCACACTGTTCTCATGAGCTCATAAAATAGTGAGTGAGCTAAGATATCTACTCCAATAACTATAAAACAAAGTAGAGTGTTATCCACTCAAAGGACGTACAAACAAGCTAGTATTGGCTTCTCTCTTCACATCTAGTCTATAGAAGATTGTATGACACTGAAGCAGGGGAGCGTCATGGATGAAACACTTAAACTGGTCAGAAGACCAAGGTTCAAATGCCTAGTTCTGCCACTTACCATTATGCGACCCTAGACAAACCACTTAACCCCTATGGGTCTTAGTTTCTTCAATTGTGAAATGGTGAAATTGAACTAAATGACCCCTGAGTTCCCTTCCAGTTCTACATGATTTGATCACAGTTGGAAATCTGGCCCAAGATCCAATCTGTAGATTCCTTACCTTTTGGAATACTGAAGACTGCAGCCCACAGAAAACCTCTGCAACAAAAAGACAAAAGCAGTTAAAGAATGTAATCTTTCCCAGGAAGTGGTCAGGTGTCGGTATAATAAGACAATGCCTTCTCATTGCTCAGGAGTGTTTCTACTTATGTGGGACCTGAATCTTTGAAGAGCCCATGGGTTTATAACAAGGATTACATCGTGTACTCAGGGCAAGGAACCAGGGAATGGCACAGTCACCAGGTAGCATTCTGTAAGACTTTAAGTTGAAAGATTGGCTATTGAATTACTTTCCTCCTCCTTGGGCAAATCTGTACCAAGCCACCTACATTTTTCTCTCCACAAAGTAGTTTTACTCTGGAAGGTTCATAGATTAAAACCAAGGTTATGATGTTCCCCTTCCCATCTCCTGCTGATGATTATCCTTCTGATTTCACTATTTCCATAATTCGTAAATGCATCAGCATTCTTTCAGCCTCCCTTGTTTGCATACTTTTAGCACTCTTTGACTTTTTCTTCTTCCTTACTGCCTATTACCAAATCCTCTTGTTTCATTCCTACAATGTCTTTTGCAATTGCTTCCTCCTCTCTACTCCCACTGCCTCCACCCTAGTGCGGTTACTCATCTGAACCACTTTAGTCAGTGACTTAACAAGTCTTCCTGACTCGGACATCTCTCCCTCATATCACTGCCAAGAATATTATTCTGGTTGGAACTGGTTAACTCACTCCTCTGCTCAAAAACATGCAATGGTGAACTTTCCTACTAAGCAAAATGAAAAGTCTTTGCCTTTAATCCAAAGTTTGCCACAACACAGCATCATGCAGCTTTTCCCGCTTTTGTCTCACAATTCTTCCTCCACGCACTCTGGCCTCCAGTGCCTCCGCTCGGACTGCTCTCCCCTCTGGGCCTCCAGGATATCCTGCATTCTCACTTTTCTTTGTCTTCCCTTAGTACTCCATCCGCATGATTGGAAGACCCTCTCTCACTGTCTTCACCTATTACATTTTTACCTACTCTTGAAAGGAAAGTCCAACTTAAATTGCCAACTCTTCCATGATACCTTCCCTAGTTCATGATAATCCCTTGCTGACCTGATAAAAAGCTTCGTTTGCATTTTCTCATCTACATTCTTTGTCTAGTGGGCATATGGGGCCTGCCTTAGGGTCAAGAAGACTTGGGTTTCTCCATCTCTTAGAATACCTCAAAGCTCAGTTCAAGCATAGCTTCCTGTGCAAGGCCTTTCCTGATGCTCCCAAATGCTAGAACTTCCTTCACAAAATGGCCTCATATGTATTAGGTGGCCTCACTTAAGCCTGGGAAATCATCAGTTGGTTTGTTCAAGGTTAACATCCAGATGCTCAGTTTCCTTGCCCTAGTAGAGCATAAGAGCTCCTTGGTGCCGAGGACTGTTTCATAGCTGTCATTGTATCTCCAGGGCCCAGCACAGCCCCTCGCACACAAGAGGCATTTGCTATGTGCCCGACTCTGAAGCACATTAGTTGTGAGTCCAGAGGCAGGTCACAGCTCTTCTTGGTGCCTCAGGTGTCTCTCTCTAAGGCTGTGTGACAGAAATGAGTTGCAAATATGTATCACTGGAGGGAGTTTATACACAGAAAGTCAATGAAAAAATGAAACTGATATTTATATAATGCTTAGAATATTCCAGGCTCTGTGCTAAGTATTTTACAATTATTATAACATTTGTTCCTCACAACAACTCTGGGGGTTAACATGACATTATTATCATCCCCATTTTACAGATTAAGAAACCAAGGCAAACAGAAGTTAAGTGACTTGGCAAGGGTCACATAGCTAGGAATATCTGAGGCCAACATTGAACTTGGACCTTTCTGACTCCAGGTCCAGGCTTCTATCCACTGCATTACGTAGTTGTGAAATATTGAATTAATGGTTATCTAGTTCTCTACTAAAGCATAAGCTCCATGACAGAAAGGACCATTGTTTATATGAAGTGTCTCTGTCTCGTTCAGCTCAAAGTACCAACTGCTACCTAGAGTAGATGCTTAATTAAGGTTAAATGAAATAGAATGTCTGACGGCAGAATTCTTCAGTATGAGATTTGATCAGGAAATACATGTTATAATGAGCAAATCCTTTCCTAATGGATGCTCAGGAGTCCCAACACTGACAGGAACAACCCAGGCCAGGCACTGGGGTGCACTATTTTCTTCCTATAAATTCTAGCAGATCAGAGAATCCCCACCTGTGACTGAAAAAATTGCTCACCTGAGAAACCAGACAATTCCAAGACAAAGAGACCCAAGAGAACCTTGGTCGACAGTAGGGAAAAGGCCATGTTTTCTCTCCAGAATGTTCTGCCTCTATGCAATTTTCCTTCCTACCTCCCCCTCTGAGGCTCTTGTCACATGACCCTAAAGTGGAGAACATTATCTCTCAGATGGTGAAATTATTCTTATTTATTTGTTGACATGGCACATTAAATGCAGGCTACTGAAGACCGTAACAATTTGTACAGAATAATTTGTCTTTGTACAAAGTCAGTGCATGGAATTTAATGAACCAACTACTAAGGAAGAGTGAGCCCATTTTGAAATCCCATTGAACAATGGAATAGTCCATTCAAAAGGAACTACAAGTGGAGCTAAAAAAGAAGAAAACTTCAGAATTTAGGAAAAGGAAAAAGGTCTCTTATGCTGACAACCTATTGGTCAATAGCCAGTGTGGCCATGAGGGCAATTACTTAATTTCCATATGTTTTTCCTTGGCTTATTGGACACCCATTAGGTGCAAATTAAATGCAAGTCTCTGGGGGCACTAAGAAATATCTGATTTGGTGAGACTGTTCCAGCAAGATGGGACAGTTCTCCTCTGAAGTTCCATTGACTTCCTCCCTCATAGGAGCCAGAGAAGCTTTAGTCTTTGGGGGCTAACATCTTAAAGCAAATGTGAGCTATGTACCAATCACAGGACTTCATCTCCACTATGCTTCATGGAAATCTAGAATTGAGAATGAGGAGTTGAGTTTTTTCCTCATCAGACTGCATTGGAAATGTTATATTTATTTTTAGCAAAGTCTTTGCTAAGCTGAGGAAGATCCAGAGGAAGGCAAACGGGATAGTAAAGTGCCTGAAGATCATGTCCTGGAAGGGTCAGGTGAATGATCTAAGAGATGTTTGTCTTGGAAAACAGAACTTTGAAGGTGATGATAATCTCATCAAAGTGTTTGAAGGTTTACCATGAGATAAAGGAATTAGGCTTGTTCTATTGTCTCCAAAAGGCAGAACTGTGACCAATGGGTAGAGATTTCTAAGAGGCAGAATTCGGTACCGTACTGTAGCACCCATGCAATACTTACAGGGCCCATGATCACAATAAAGGCCACAACTATAAGTATCACATGACGTTCTATCACAAAATATACCAAACTCTCCAGATGGAGGACAGAACTGAAGCACTTATTTAGACACCAGGAAACCCAATCCCAAAACCAGTAAGGCGATTCCATCATAGCACCAAAGACATTCAGAAGCCGTAATAACACTGAGCCACAGCATCCTTCAGCCTTCCCACAGACCAATACAAGACCAATATTTACTCACAAACCTCTCTATCTCTTTAATGAGCGTCCTCTCTCCCCCACCATCTCACTGGCTGTGACCAGCTTTCTGTGGCCTCGGCTTCCCTTCAGCAAACTCCTCCCACCACAAACTTCATGTGACTACATTCAGCCTTTTAGGGGGAAGAGTTTACTTTCAAAGCAGGGGAGGTCTTCAGACTCCCCCCAGGTCTATGAAGGGGCAGGGAAGATCTTCAAATTCCCTTTCTCATTACACATACTCAAGCATCTCCCCCAAAATATAGTCAATTTACAATAAAATAGGTTATATTTTGAAGCAGTGAACTCCTTGTGAATGGAGACATTCATGAAAAATCAGGAGGACGGCTTCTTGGTGCGCTAATACAAGGGACACCCACCGTGGATGAGGCAGAGAACAAAAATATGTCATTGTTAAGGTCCCTTCCAAGACGGAGTCCATGATTCAGTTGCCTTCTGTCTTATTTTATCAAGTAGAGGGATTTTCTTTTCTGTTGATAAGGGAGGTTCTTGATATTTTAAAAATGGAAGAAAATTTTGGCCAGGATCATCAAAGGAAATGTGCCTACTTTATATTGTTTATTTTCATGAATTTTTTTGTTTCTCAAACTGAAGTTGCCACTGGCTTCTTTGCAGCCCTTCTGAGGATTCATCTTTTTTCCCTTTAAGAAAATATAACTCCAAAGTAGTAAAATTAACTTGACCTTGGAAACTAGATTGGCAGAATGGGGAAGATCTTAGAAAACATCTCATTAACCCCAATATTTTACAGTGAAGAAATTGAGGAGCAAAGTGATGGTGCAACTTTCTGAAGGTCACAAACTCATAGCAGAACTAATGCTAGAGGAATACAGGCCTCCTGGGGGAAGCTTGGTAGAGGAATCAACGCTGGACATGGAGTCAGAGGGCCTCAAATTGAAAACTGACTTTGTTCACCTTTCTGATGCTCTGTTTCCTCCTCAGTAAAATGAGGGAGTTGAACTATGAAATGACCTCAGGCAGCCCTTTTAGCTTTAAATTTGTGATCCTATCATGCTACGACTTCCGAACACATAATGTAAGGGAGAAATGTCTAAATATTAGACAAGTGCAACAATTAACTGCATTATAACAATTATATTTTATTACATAAAATATCAATGTATACAATATAAAATATTTTTAAATATAATAAATTTTATCTTAATAAAGTCCCCAATCATTTGCCAGAGATATTAAAGAGGAAATTTGTGCTTCAGTAGGGGTTGAACTAGATAACAGCCATAGAATAATCATATGTTTAGAACTGGATGGAATCTTAGAGATCATAGATTCTAACCTCATTTTAGAAATGAGAAAACTGAGGGCCACTGTTGTTAAATGATGTTACCAGGCTGACACAGTCGCTAGGGGCAGGATTTGAACCAGTCTTCTGAACTGAAACTCATGCTCTCTACCCACATGCTGCCACATCTCAGTAGGAGTTACAGTTCTGTGAGGCAAGCTATGATTAATACATTGTTCCTCTGGTGAGAATAATATAGAAAACAACTTCCACTGGGGGGGGGGGGGAGGAGAAGGGACTTTCCCAAGGCCATCTTGCCTATAAATGGAAGAGCTGCAACTTAAATACAGAAGAGCTAACATTTTAAGAAAGAAGTCCTTCTGGCAAGGCAAATTCTTACTTCCCTGAAGAAAAGATTGAATGGGGCAAACAAGCCAATCATTCTTGCATCCCCAAAATTAAGAGATAACCTGTCAGAACATGCCCTATTGAAAGGACTCCAGGATTTTCATAGTCTACATTGGGCTGAAATTAAAAACCAACTGGAAATACCAGATAATGTCTATTACAGAGCATAAACGTTCAGGGCTTGCCACCCACAGCCCATATAGGTTAGTTTCTGGAAAGGCAGGACCAGAAAGGTCACTAGCCTAAGAATTCAGACACTTGGGATATATCCCTGTCTCATCTACAAAGTTGTGGTATAACCACTACAAATCATCTTCTCTCTCCAAGTGCCAGTTTCCTCCTCTGTAAATCCAGAGATTTAGCCTACTTCCAAAGTATTTTTAAGGGTGAGGTTCTGGCATGCAGTGTCAGACACGTCCCTGTAGCGTAGTGAAAGGTAATGCCACAGTGATGAGTAATGTTTGCAGGAAAAGCAATATGCAAATTCATAAACCTATTCTGAGTAAATTTAAATGACTTCTTTCTCAACTCACAGAAATACTTTTATAGTATGCAGTTGCCTTGAGCTATGCTCATTGTTTTTCCTTATCAGTGTTTCAGATATGTCAATAATAATGATGCTAAATTTCATACGTCAAGACTCTATTATTGCATCAGCTTGAGTACTATCTCTACCAAAAGTCCTAATAATTCTACCCAGTTCCATTGATATCGTAGAAGACAACCCTTATCCAATCCAATCCATTCTACTAAGTATTTCTTAAGCATGTAATCTATGCCATGCACTCTGTTAGGCACTGATGGTAGAAGTACAAAGCAAAACAAAACAAAAACTACCAAAGACTGGAAGGAGTTTATATTCCCCTTGGGGAATAATACTCAGAACTAAACACAGCATTCCAGATGTGTTCTGATGAGGACAGAGAATAATAGGATTATTATGCCTCTGCCCCCTTTCTGGATCTTTTATGTCTATTAGTTTAGGCTGAGATCCTGATAAGTCTTTTGGTTGCCATGTCACACTATTATCTTATAGTTATGGTCCAAGGAAATTACCATATTTTTTCACGTAAACTGTTTCATCATATTTCCCCTAATGTCTAGTTGAGCAGTTGATCTTTAGAAACTAAATGCCAATAAAGATTCACCCATTACTCTTGTTTGGCAAAGTTGGAAAGGGAGATTTGACACCATTATCCAATTTAATAACTATCTTCTCCCCCGCCAGTATCTGTAGATTTAATACCATCGTTTTTGCCTTCATCCAAGGTATTAATTAAAGTGTTAAACATGGTTAAAGATAACTCCACGGAGTTATGGTTTTTAGAGGCCTTCTTCTGGGTTTACCATGATCTGTTAATGACTTGAGTTCCGTTGGTCCAATCATTCAAGCCAGTATAACCCTCATATCTACATTCCATCCACAAGGAGAACATGAGATATTTTTTTAAAATACTTTGCTAAATTGCAAGTTTACAATGTCTATGGAATCCTCTTTATCTTCCAGTCTCATATTCTCATCAAAAAAGATGAAAAAGTAAATGAAATTTTAAAATGCAGATTAAAATATGTCTAAGGTTTCACCTCATATCTATCAGATTGCTAAAAGGAACCAAAAACAAAAGCCAGTGTTGGAGAGCTTGCTTGAGGCAGCTGTGAATAGCCTAACTTTACTTGATAACAGTTTGAAATTATGCAAGAAAAGTGATTAAACACCTCAAACCCTTTGAGCTACTAATGCGAGGGTAACACATGTGAGGTACTTTGGAAACCTTAAAGCACTATGTAAATAAACACTATTGCTGTGTGTTTCTCGGGCACCACTTTTTCTTTCGCTACAATCATTAAAGGACTGGGCCTATAGTCAGGAAGATCTGGGTTGATATCGTGTTTCGGAAGATTCCTAGCAATGTGATCCTGGGCAAGTCATTTCACCTCTGTTTCCTCAGTTTCCTTATCTGTAAAATCAGGATAATAATAGTGCCCGCCTCCCGGGCTTGTTGTGAAGGTCACATGAAGTGATCATTGTGAAGAGCTCAGCGCGGCGCCTGTCACATAGTCAGAGCCGTATAAATACATTGTCATTAGCATCGTTTCCTCCGCATCCTCCTGTCCCTCCCTGGTCTCCTTTGCTGGATCATCATTCATATCCCGCCCCTTAATTAGAAGCAGCTGGGTGGTACAGTGGGTAGAGTACTGGGCCTAGAGTCAAGCAAGAAGACTTAGGTTCAAATCCAACCTCAGACACGTGTCAGCGGTCATTTAACCTCGGTCTGCCTCAGTTTTCTCAACAGTAAAGTAAAGATCATACCTCCCACGCACCTCCCAGGGTTGCTGTGAGGATCAAATGAGACATTTGTAAAGCTCCCAGCGTGGTGCCTAGTATACAGTAGATGTTTAATAAGCGCACGCTCCCCTTCCCTTCCCCCTAACTCCAGACAGCTCCTTCTTGTCCTCCTTATTCATGTTATTTCTCTTTAAATCTTCAGAATTCATTTTTAAGAGCTTTCCGTGACTCCTAGTATGACCTTCTCTGTGTTCTACCCTATAGCCCTTTGGAATCTACTCTCTCAAAATCCAGGGCACCTATTAGTCTTTGCCCAGCTTTTCTTTCTTCTATCACAATATCCAAGACAGAAATGGTCATTTTCCCATGAGTTTCCCCACATCTCTACTTCAGTCTCTGCTTCTTCCTAGTTGGTAAGAGTCAGATCCAGACTACCTTTTGAAAGATGAAATTATTACTATAAGCAAATCCTAGAAAAAGTACCACTCTGCTTTTTATATACAGAGAGCTCTAGCGTATGTCAAGATATTGAAATTTCCTATCACGAATATATCCTTACTCTGAACCAAGTTTATGATCACTTTCCCAAACTTCTCACATTTCCTCTTTCTGGCTAGTCTAACAATTCTTCATTTTTGTGTGTGCTGTATCTCTTTGGCAGTCTGTCAGAGCCTTTGCATCCTTTCTCAGAAAGATACTTTTAAATAAGCAAATGAAAGCTAGATTTTCGTTAGAACGTAAAGATGTCATTTTTCCCTTTCCAAGTTCACAGTCAACCTGATACCTGTCCATGATCCAGAGACTCCAGGTTTCTTTCATTGTTCTAGTAGCTCTTATAGCCAACCAGTCAAGACAATTGCTGTAGCCAAGTGCTTGTGGGAATTCTGAACTCCAGTGGTAGGTGCCTCTCTTCTTCACTTTATGAATACCTTGACAGGTAAATCCAATTTCCTTTCTCTTGTCTTAAGACGAGAAGACATCCTTCTTCCAGTCCAGTTTTTCTCCTTGATTTCTTCTTGTCTTTCTCCTAGACTCCTCCTCATCTTTCTGCTCAAGTGCTCATCCTTCCCTTACCAAACCTCCTCCAGAAGGTATAAGCAGGAGAGATATTAAGAAGATGGTATCCAATGAATACTTAATCTCTAGAAGTGCGATATTTGTGTTCTAGGTGAACTTTTCACAAGTTTGTAGATGATAGATCAGAATCATCTTGGGTCAGGCTAACTTCTCCTAAGCACACTGAAGTTGTTTCCTAGAAAAGCAGTGTGATGTACTCGAAAGAGTCCTGGACGGAAGAACTGTGTGGAATCCAGGTTCGGTCACTTCTTATTTGTGAGACTATGGGGAATCACTGAATATCTATGAGCCTCTCCTCCTCTGTCAAATGGGAATAATGATATTCCCTTCCTCCTTCCTAGATATAGTGAGAAATATTCATCATTAGAGCTGGAAGGGACCATGGAGTTTACATGTTTCATTTCATCGATGAAGAAATTGAGGCTTAGAGAGGAGCCATGGTCACACAATGCGCAATTCTGATAGCTGGTATCTCAAATGCAGGTCTTTTGGGTCCAAATCTAAGACTTTATGGGCCATACTCAGTGCTTTGTAAACTACAAGGCATTAAGGAAATGCTACTATTATTAATGTACCATGAATTAAAATCAGCTGTGGATATCAAGCCACTATCAGATTCAGGAAGACTTGGCTTCAAGTCTTGCCTCCAACACCTACGGACTGTATGACTCTGGGTAAGTGACCTAATCTCTGATGGCTCCAGCCCATTCTCTGAATTCAAGCTGCAGAGCAATTATTGGTCTGCCTTAGTAGAGGGAGTTTCACTGGTGAACTGTGTGGGGAACTCATTGGAATTTCCTATTTTGATGAAATCAAAAGGAAATGGAAAAACTGTGAAATTATGAGAAGTATTATATTACATATACTGTCAGAAGCATTGAATTATTTGTTACATCAAAGAAAGCTAACAACCCAGTTGTCTGACTGGTTGGACTTAACAATTAGGTGGCAGGAGATTCCATACACCCAGGGTGTGCCAACAGCTTGCAAACAGTGTCACTGTAAGATTACAATATATAGGTGGAGAATACTGCTAGGGTCATATAAAAGTGTTCCCACTCTCGGGGATTAATCCACTACTCTCTGTGAAGAAGTCCCTTGCCAGTGATTCCACCTCTCCCAGTTTGACCATGAAGATAAGTGGGGGCTTTCTACTCCTGTTTGCCCTGGCTCATCTCTGCCTAGCCTCCCGTGAGTAAAATAGAATTCCTTCTGTAAACGTATCCTAACCCTGTGATTTCCCCCAACTGGTCTCAACAGGATGAGTTTTCCTGACAGGGACAGAAAGGAGTCTGGTCTGAAAATTAGGAAACATGGCTTCAGGGCCTTGTAATTTCCTTTCATTGAAGTTGTCTCACAAGCTGTAAAATGAAGGTAATGATACTCGTCCTGCCCCCCTTCATGGTGCTGTTTTGAGGATCAGATGAAGTAATGCATGGATGTGATAATAAAGGCTTATTTAGATGCCATTCATTATTGTTATTCCTAGCGTTGGCTGCTTATATTGATTTAGAGACACAATATAACATTGTGGAGAAAATTCTTGCCTGCAAGTCAACAGACCTGAGTTCTGAAAGTTGGAACTCTGTCACTGATTTGCTCAGTGACCCTGAGGAAGTTAAATCACTTCTCTGGGTCCTGGTTTTTACATCTGTAGAAAAATCTTGTACTAAGGTTCCCTCCAGCTCTAACATTTTATGATCTGAAAGCCCCAGATCATCTATTAAGTGAGGTTAGATTAACTAAATTCTCAAGATTCCCACTAGGTAAAAACAGCTAGGTCTTTATTTCTAGCTATATAGTTAGGTGGTGCAGTGGAGAGCTTGCTGGGTCTGGATTAAAGAAGACCTGGGTTCAAATCTGGCATCAGACTCACATAGTACTATATTACCCTGGGCAAGTCACTTAAATTATGTTTGCCTCAGTTTCCTCAACTGTAAAATGAGGTGATAATAACAGCAGAGCACTTCTATTACAGGGTAATTTCAAGAATCAAATGAGATAATATTTGTAAAGTACTTAGCACAATGCCTGACATATAGTAGGTGCTACATAATTGCTTATTCCCTTCTTTTCCCCTTAAAGTTTGCAAAGTGCTTTCTTAAAATGCTTGTAAGGCAAATCGTGCCCTTAGTTACATTTTACAGATAAGTTAATAGAGGTTTAGAGGTCAAATCATTAAATGTCTTACCCATTTACTTAGAGGCAGATAGGTAGTGCAATAGACAGAGCCCTGGTCGAGGAGTTAGAAAGACCTAAGTTCAAGTTCAGCCTCAGACACTTACTAATTGTATGTTTCTAACCAAGTCATTTAACCTCAATATCTCAGTTTCTTCCACTAAAAAATGGGAGAAATAATAGCACCTAACTCCAAGGGTTACTGCAAGGATTAAGTGAGATAATATTTGCAAAGTGCTTAATACAACATCTGGTATATAATATGCACTTAATTAATGCTTGCTTCCTTTCATCCTTCCAGTATCACAGAGCTAGTAAATGTGAAAACTCAGTCCCTAACCCAGTTCTCTTTATCCCAAGGCGAGTGCTCTTCCCATGACGTTTATGTGGATAGATAACAGAGGAAAGAAAAAGCTTGCTGACTGACCTGGGCTAAAAGAGAGTGGCCCAGGCCACCAGTCCCACCCTAAATTGTAGACCAACAATGATAGTTCAGAAGCTAAAGTTTACACAGCCTAAACCCATTCTTGGTCACCGAGTTGAGGGAGGAGGGCTGCGATCACTCAGCTGAACATCTATCTCTATTTCTGTTTTAGGAGTTCCTGGTCAGAATTTAGGGAAGGTAAGCAGATTTTTTTTTCATTTCCTTCTTATTTTTCATTGCCATCCATTCAATTGGCAAGAATTTAATGAGCATAGAACCTTATGTTACACTGTGGGAATTAATAAGATCAGTAAAAGAGGGGTGGCCCCATTCCAGTAGGCTTAGAGTCAGAGAACTTGGGTTTGAATTCTAGGTACAACATGAGCTTTGTGACTTGACATTCTCTGAAACTTCATTTTCTCCTCTATAAAATGAGAACAATAACACTTGTACTATCAGTCTCTCAAAGCTGTTGTACAGAAAGTTCTCTGTAAAGTATACGGTGAGTTATTGTTACATGCCGTGATTTCCCATTGAAAGAGCGCTATCCTTGAGTCTAGGAGATCAATGCTCAAATTTTAGTGCTAAGTGGCTGATAGCAAGTAGCTTTCTCTCCTTGGAAATTTAGTTTTCTTGCTTGTAAAATGTCAAGATTGGATTTGATTGTAAAGGTCACTTCTTGGCGTGTGGACAGGAGAGATGAAAAGTGGAGCTTGAACTGGTGAAGTAACTTCCCCGCCTTCCCACCTCTGTAGAAACTTCCTTGAAGATTGAAACCCTCTCCTCCTAATTACATGAATGATCCTTGGCACTACTAGAAAATCTTGTGGATAGATAGAAGAGAATTTTCTAGAATGTACTGTTCTTGACAACTTCACCTTCCCTTGTGGTGTATTATTAAAGGCAGGCACTGGAGGCTCAGCTTCCGTTGCACAACGATCTGCCCTAATCTGTGGTCCACCTCTCCTCATAAGGAGAAGGGTGAAATGGATTCACAGAATATCAAAAGACGTGAAAAAGCCAACATGGAAGGGACATTAAAACATAGAACTTCAGATTTGTCATGAACCTGAGAAACAAAACATTAAATGTCTAAGCTGGAAGGGCCCTTACATCTAAGAATGTTATTTATTCATGGTGGAGTGGATCTTAGAAGAGTAGAGAGGAGAGGGTCTTGGAAAGTAAGACAGAACAATAGAGTTAGAAGGGATATCAGCAATTACCTAATCTAAACCACTCATTTTACAGCTGACAAAAAATGATGCCTGAAGAAGGAAGTAATCTGAGAGTTTCAAGTAAATTGATGTCAGAGTCAAGATTTGAAAGCATGTCTCTAGACTTTAGGCCAGGATTCTTTGTTTTCCGTGAACCAGAGTGACTTGCCTATCAAGAATTTGAAGTGCTCTCTCTCTCTCTCTCTCTCTCTCTCTCTCTCTCTCTC